>NC_048585.1:5408117-5518117 GCF_013265735.2 Oncorhynchus mykiss
GACCAATTCAGTTTGTCTGTGATGTGTATGCCGAGGAACTTAAAACTTGCTACCCTCTCCACTACTGTTCCATCAATGTGGATAGGGGGGTGTTCCCTCTGCTGTTTCCTGAAGTCCACAATCATCTCCTTAGTTTTGTTGACGTTGAGTGTGGTTATTTTCCTGACACCACACTCCGAGGGCCCTCACCTCCTCCCTGTAGGCCGTCTCGTCGTTGTTGGTAATCAAGCCTACCACTGTTGTGTCGTCCGCAAACTTGATGATTGAGTTGGAGGCGTGCGTGGCCACGCAGTCGTGGGTGAACAGGGAGTACAGGAGAGGGCTCAGAACGCACCCTTGTGGGGCCCCAGTGTTGAGGATCAGCGGGGTGGAGATGTTGTTGCCTACCCTCATCACCTGGGGGCGGCCCGTCAGGAAGTCCAGTACCCAGTTGCACAGGGCGGGGTCGAGACCCAAGGTCTCGAGCTTGATGACGAGCTTGGAGGGTACTATGGTGTTAAATGCCGAGCTGTAGTCGATGAACAGCATTCTCACATAGGTATTCCTCTTTTCCAGATGGGTTAGGGCAGTGTGCAGTGTGGTTGAGATTGCATCGTCTGTGGACCTATTTGGGCGGTAAGCCAATTGGAGTGGGTCTAGGGTGTCAGGTAGGGTGGAGGTGCAGCGTGGTACGTGTCCATATTTTAATGAACACTGAAAACAAAACAATAAACAACCAACGAACAGTCCTGTAAGGTGCAACACAACACTAAACAGAAAATAACCACCCACAAAACACAATGGAAAACAGGCTACCTAAATATGGTTCTCAATCAGGGACAACGATTGACAGCTGCCTCTGATTGAAAACCATACCAGGCCAAACACAGAAATAGAAAATCCTAGACAAACTAACATAGACAACCCACCCAACTCACGCCCTGACCATACTAAAACTAACATAGACAACCCACCCAACTCACACCCTGACCATACTAAAACTAACATAGACAACCCACCCAACTCACGCCCTGACCATACTAAAACAAAAGACAAAACAAAGGAACTAAGGTCAGAACGTGACAGATGGCCTTAAGATAGAAGCTGTTTTTCAGTCTCTCGGTCACAGCTTTGATGCACCTGTACTGACCTCGCCTTCTGGATGATAGCGGGGTGAACAGGCAGTGGCTCGGGTGGTTGTTGTCCTTGATGATCTTTATGGCCTTCCTGTGACATCGGGTGGTGTAGGTGTCTTGGAGGGCAGGTAGTTTGCCCCCGGTGATGCGTTGTGCAGACCTCACTACCCTCTGGAGAGCCTTGCGGTTGTGGTCGGAGCAGTTACCGTACCAGGCGGTGATACAGCCCGACAGGATGCTCTCGATTGTACATCTGTAAAAGTTATTGAGGGGTTTAGGTGACAAACCAAATTTCTTCAGCCTCCTGAGGTTGAAGAGGCGCTGTTGCACCTTCTTCACCATACTGTCTGTGTCGGTGGACCATCTCAGATTGTCAGTGATGTGTACGCTGAGGAACTTGAAGCTCTTCACCTTCTCCACTATGGTCCCGTCGATGTGGATAGGGGCGTGCTCCCTTTGCTGTTCTTGAAATCCACACTCATCTCTTTTGTTTTGATGACATTGAGTGAAAGGTTATTTTCCTGACACCACACTCTGAGAGCCCTCACCTCCTCCCTGTAGGCTGTCTCGTCGTTGTTGCTAATCAAGCCTACCACTGTAGTGTCATCTGCAAACCTGATGATTGAGTTGGAGGCGTGCATGGCTACGCAGTCGTGGGTGAACAGGGAGTACAGGAGAGGGCTCAGAACGCACCCTTGTGGGATCAGCAGAGTGGAGATGTTGTTTCTTACCTTCACCACCTGGGGGAGGCCCGTCAGGAAGTCTAGGACCCAATTGCACAGGGCCCTTGGGTCGAGACCCAAGGTCTCAGGCTGAGTTTGGAGGGTACTATGGTGTTGAATGCTGAGCTGTAGTCAATGAACAGCATTCTTACATACAGTAGGTATTCCTCTTGTCCAGGTGGGATAGGGCATCGTCTGTGGATCTATTGGGGCGGTAAGCAAATTGAAGGGGGTTTAGGGTGACAGGTAGGGTGGAGGTGATATGATCCTTGACTAGACTCCATTTTCTAATTGTTATTATAATTATATCTCTCTCCATTACCTTCTATAGCTTGACCAAAAAGACACTTGCTTTATTAATTTACTACCATCTGGTTTAGACAGGACCTTTCCAGAAGCTGAGGGTGGGGCAGGTATTTTACGCTCACTGAGTAGGTGGGGCATTTATACAGTACTCTATATATACAGTGATCACCAACAGTCTCTGGTTTAGACAGGACCTTTACAGAAGTTGAACTGGGGCAGGTATGTTAGGTAGAAGGAGAAAGGAGATACCTAGTCAGCGGGTGAGCTGGGAAAGGAGAAAGGAGATACCTAGTCAGCGGGTGAGCTGGGGAAGGAGAAAGGAGATACCTAGTCAGCAGGTGAGCTGGAGAAGGAGAAAGGAGATACCTAGTCAGCAGGTGAGCTGGGGAAGGAGAAAGGAGATACCTAGTCAGCAGGTGAGCTGGGGAAGGGGAAAGGAGATACCTAGTCAGCAGGTGAGCTGGGGAAGGAGAAAGGGGATACCTAGTCAGCAGGTGAGCTGAGGAAGGAGAAAGGAGATACCTAGTCAGCAGGTGAGCTGGGGAAGGAGAAAGGGGATACCTAGTCAGCAGGTGAGCTGGGGAAGGAGAAAGGAGATACCTAGTCAGCAGGTGAGCTGGGGAAGGGGAAAGGAGATACCTAGTCAGCAGGTGAGCTGGGGAAGGAGAAAGGAGATACCTAGTCAGCAGGTGAGCTGGGGAAGGGGAAAGGAGATACCTAGTCAGCAGGTGAGCTGGGAAAGGAGATACCTAGTCAGCAGGTGAGCTGGGGAAGGGGAAAGGAGATACCTAGTCAGCAGGTGAGCTGGGAAAGGAGATACCTAGTCAGCAGGTGAGCTGGGAAAGGAGATACCTAGTCAGCAGGTGAGCTGGGAAAGGAGATACCTAGTCAGCAGGTGAGCTGGGAAAGGAGATACCTAGTCAGCAGGTGAGCTGGGAAAGGAGACAGGAGATACCTAGTCAGCAGGTGAGCTGGGGAAGGGGAAAGGAGATACCTAGTCAGCAGGTGAGCTGGGGAAGGGGAAAGGAGATACCTAGTCAGCGGGTGAGCTGGGAAAGGAGAAAGGAGATACCTAGTCAGCAGGTGAGCTGGGGAAGGGGAAAGGAGATACCTAGTCAGCAGGTGAGCTGGGAAAGGAGATACCTAGTCAGCAGGTGAGCTGGGGAAGGGGAAAGGAGATACCTAGTCAGCAGGTGAGCTGGGAAAGGAGATACCTAGTCAGCAGGTGAGCTGGGAAAGGAGAAAGGAGATACCTAGTCAGCAGGTGAGCTGGAGAATGAGAAAGGAGATACCTAGTCAGCAGGTGAGCTGGGAAAGGAGAAAGGAGATACCTAGTCAGCAGGTGAGCTGGGGAAGGAGAAAGGAGATACCTAGTCAGCAGGTGAGCTGGGAAAGGAGAAAGGAGATACCTAGTCAGCAGGTGAGCTGGGGAAGGGGAAAGGAGATACCTAGTCAGCAGGTGAGCTGGGAAAGGAGAAAGGGGATACCTAGTCAGCAGGTGAGCTGGAGAAGGAGAAAGGAGATACCTAGTCAGCAGGTGAGCTGGGAAAGGAGAAAGGGGATACCTAGTCAGCAGGTGAGCTGGGGAAGGAGAAAGGGGATACCTAGTCAGCAGGTGAGCTGGGAAAGGAGAAAGGGGATACCTAGTCACTAGGTGACTAGGAGTCTACTTTTAACCTCTTGAGATGGGAAAAAATGTTTTGATAAATTTGAAAGTTCTCTTCATGACAATGTTACAATTAGGTGACATAAATAGTTGTTTTAAACTAAATTACCCCAAAGGCACTATTGGTGGAATGACCCTCTTATCAACAAATTGACTTAATCGTAATGTTGAATCATTTCACAGGTCCAAGTGGTGAAGTCTGAGCCGCTTGAGAGCGATGCGATGCGATGCGATGCGATGTGAAGTGATGCGATGCGATGCGAAGTGATGCGATGCGATGCGATGCGAAGTGATGTGATGTGATGCGATGTGAAGTGATGTGATGCGATGCGATGTGATGCGAAGTGATGCGATGTGAAGTGATGCGATGCGAAGTGATGCGATGTGAAGTGATGCGATGCGATGCGAAGTGATGCGATTGCGATGTGAAGTGATGTGAAGTGATGCGATGCGATGTGAAGTGATGTGAAGTGATGCGATGCGATGTGATGCGAAGTGATGCGATGCGATGCGAAGTGATGCGATTGCGATGTGAAGTGATGTGAAGTGATGCGATGCGATGTGAAGTGATGTGAAGTGATGCGATGTGAAGTGATGCGATGCGATGCGATGTGATGTGAAGTGATGCGAAGTGATGTGATGCGATGCGATGTGATGCGAAGTGATGCGATGTGAAGTGATGCGATGCGAAGTGATGCGATGTGAAGTGATGCGATGTGATGCGATGTGAAGTGATGCGATGCGATGTGAAGTGATGCGATGTGAAGTGATGCGATGCGAAGTGATGCGATGTGAAGTGATGCGATGTGAAGTGATGCGATGCGATGTGAAGTGATGCGATGCGAAGTGATGCGATGTGAAGTGATGCGATGTGAAGTGATGCGATGTGAAGTGATGCGATGCGAAGTGATGCGATGTGAAGTGATGCGAAGTGATGCGATGTGAAGTGATGCGATGTGAAGTGATGCGATGCGAAGTGATGCGATGTGAAGTGATGCGATGTGAAGTGATGCGATGTGAAGTGATGCGAAGTGATGCGATGTGAAGTGATGCGATGTGAAGTGATGCGATGTGAAGTGATGCGATGTGAAGTGATGCGATGTGAAGTGATGCGATGCGAAGTGATGCGAAGTGATGCGATGTGAAGTGATGCGATGTGAAGTGATGCGATGTGAAGTGATGCGATGTGAAGTGATGCGATGCGAAGTGATGCGATGTGAAGTGATGCGAAGTGATGCGATGTGAAGTGATGCGATGTGAAGTGATGCGATGCGAAGTGATGCGATGTGATGTGATGCGATGCGAAGTGATGCGATGCGATGTGAAGTGATGCGATGCGAAGTGATGCGATGTGAAGTGATGCGATGCGAAGTGATGCGATGTGAAGTGATGCGATGTGAAGTGATGCGATGTGAAGTGATGCGATGCGATGTGAAGTGATGCGATGCGATGCGATGTGAAGTGATGCGATGCGATGTGAAGTGATGCAATGCGATGTGAAGTGATGCGATGCGATGTGAAGTGATGCGATGCGATGTGAAGTGATGCGATGCGATGTGAAGTGATGCGATGTGAAGTGATGCGATGCGATGTGAAGTGATGCGATGTGAAGTGATGCGATGTGAAGTGATGTGAAGTGATGTGAAGTGATGCGATGCGAAGTGATGCGATGCGATGTGAAGTGATGCGATGCGATGTGAAGTGATGCGATGCGATGTGAAGTGATGCGATGCGATGTGAAGTGATGCGATGCGATGTGAAGTGATGCGATGCGATGCGAAGTGATGCGATGCGATGCGAAGTGATGCGAAGTGATGCGATGCGATGTGAAGTGATGCGATGCGATGTGAAGTGATGCGATGCGATGTGAAGTGATGCGATGCGATGTGAAGTGATGCGATGCGATGTGAAGTGATGCGATGTGAAGTGATGCGATGCGATGTGAAGTGATGCGATGCGATGTGAAGTGATGCGAAGTGATGCGATGCGATGCGAAGTGATGCGATGCGATGTGAAGTTATTTTAGTTTTAGTTTTAAGCATGACTTTGATGGGTCACATAATAACAGCATCATCAGCATCAAGGACAGAGGGATCTTGTCTATATATATTTATACAATACTGTTTCTCTATATGATGAAAATATACTGCAGAGTATCTCAGAATACTTTATCCTCCCCATTTCAGTAACATCAGTAACATAAGAATATTGACACCAAAAAATCTATATTCTATTTTCTTTTACAGATTTATCCAAAAAAGGAACACTGTCACTCATTCTCCTTCAGTTGCCCAGCTCGTAAAATAACCAAAGAGGAAATCACCTGCACCAACCCTGGAACAATATTGAGAGCTCTTGGAACTAATGACACATTCGAGGAGTTAAACCAAATGGACAGGAACACACCGAAAGAGAAAGACATTGTCATCAGCAGTTCTCACGGGTACATAGTGAAGCACTTTCCATGTTGGCTGATCAAAGAGGATGACCATCTCACTATTAAGATGGTCACACATGCCACAGATGAACCTGCAGGGGTCACGGATCAGGAAACAGACAATTATGTCACTTTCTCTGTTGAGACAACGGGAGGGAAAAACAGCAAATCAAAACAAATACTTGGAAACAGCCAACTGGAGTCCTACAGACCTCTATGTGTCTATGCAAAACAGGAGGAGGAAGTGAAGAAGGCTCTACGAAATGATGGACGCTTCTCAAACATTGTGTTTGAACAGAAATGCCAGCTCTCTGAGCGATCAACAGGAAGCAAGGTTTCAATGGGGCAAATTGCAAAAAAACTTAATGGTAGAAACTTTGAAATCTGTCTGACAAAGCATAAGGAGAAAACGGCAATTAAGATGGAAACATCTGACTCCACAATAAAAACAAAAAACATTGTAACCACGCAAACATCTCTGTTCAACCCAAGCCCTGACTCTGAAGGAGACGGCACACAGATGTCTCCATCGACGCTAACAACACAAACATCAGATGTAGGGGAGTCCTCTTCGAGAAGAAAGCAGAAACGAAAATGCATTCCCGTGCCAAAACATGGTGAAATATTGACGATCCTTCGCAACCAGTTTGAAGATCTGGTGAAGCAGATGGAAAGTAGGAGGGAGGACAGCCAACAGAAGACATTTCCTGAAGAGTTGGATCTCATGAAGCAGGAATTCGGGAAAATCAGACAAAAGTTCTCTGAGGTTCACAGAGTGAAGAAATTGATTAAACTTGGTGCCTCCGTTTGTCAGGTGATTGTTGAAGGTGTTCAGGGTGTTCTGGGGACAGGCTTCGTGCTGTTTGACAACTACATCCTAACAAATGCACATTTGTTTGGTGAAAATGTAAGAGAAAACATACAGTTGTTAGTCGATGTATCTGTAAAGTTCAACTATGAAAATCCAAATGGATCCGATGTGGACGTATTCAGAGCAAAAACCCTGCTGATCGACTTTCAATATGAAGATAAGGGAAAACATCATACAGACTATGCCATACTGGAGCTGGATCCTCAGAATAAGAAACAACGGCAAAAGGTTCCTCCTGGTCTCCTCCGTGAATATGGCCCAGTCCCAGCATGCGGTGGGGCCTGCCTCATTGGACACCCAGGTGGACTGGTGAAACAAATGGAACCCACCTCCATCATTGGCAGTGAGATAAGAGAGGAGGCTGCGAATAAATATAAACGGGAAAAGGGACATGCAATCTTCACAATAAACGATGCCCTTGAAAAAGAGAAAAAGCGTTACGAGGAAGTGATGCAGGAGAACAAGGACGACTTTGTGACCTACAACACCTCCTTCTTCCATGGATCTTCTGGCTCGCCAGTCTTCGATGACCTTGGTCGAGTGTTTGGCATACATACTGGTGGCTTTGAATATGAGGATAAGCGCACTCAGAGCAAACAGAGTGTGTTAGAGTACGCCCTCCCTCTGCTCCCCATATTACGGAACTTTGTCATCCGTTTGGAGGAGGACAACAATCAGGCAGTTTTGAAAAGAGTTAAGGAAGAGGTACAGGAAAACGTCTTCCTGAATGAGGCTCTTTTCACGACAGATGGTGATGAGCCTATGGATATGTCGTAGGAGATTGTTGCAAATACAGCTAATTCAATGCCACCCAGTGGTTGTCCTGGGAACAACACAACAATGCCACCCAGTGGTTCTCTTTGCAAATACTGTAACGTTAGTATTTATGTTCAACCATTCCACTAGTGCCTTTTGGGCATTTTTAGGATATTGATAGATTACTTGTCCGAGGTCAAAGGTACATGTTTAAAAAAAATAAAATGTTTTGTTTTATCTCATGCACCTTTGTTTTCTGTAATTCTCATCACTGGTTCCTTATGATGTATTCTGCATTTCTGTGAAGCATGGTTTCTTTTGAAAAATATACTTTGGTCTCAGTGGGCCTTCTCTGCAAAAATAAACATTTAATAGATTAAGACATCTACCTAGATCAGATTGCAACTATCTAAATATTGTTTTATTGTGTTCTACATTTTGATTACTTGTCTTTTTCTTTAACTTGTTGAATAGAGTAATGTGGAATAGAATCATGTTGAATAGAATCGTGTTGAATAGAATCATGTTGAATAGAATCATGTTGAATAGAATCATGTTGAATAGAATCATGTTGAATAGTCATGTTGAATAGAATCATGTTGAATAGAATCATGTGGAATAGAATCATGTTGAATAGAATCGTGTTGAATAGAATCATGTTGAATAGAATCATGTTGAATAGAATCGTGTTGAATAGAATCATGTTGAATAGAATCATGTTGAATAGAATCATGTTGAATAGAATCATGTTGAATAGAATCATGTTGAATAGAATCATGTTGAATAGAATCATGTTGAATAGAATCATGTTGAATAGTCATGTTGAATAGAATCATGTTGAATAGAATCATGTTGAGTAGTCATGTTGAATAGAATCATGTTGAATAGAATCATGTTGAATTGAATCATGTTGAATAGAATCATGTTGAATAGAATCATGTTGAATAGTCATGTTGAATAGAATCATGTTGAATAGTCATGTTGAATAGTCATGTTGAATAGAATCATGTTGAATAGAATCATGTTGAATTGAATCATGTTGAATAGAGTCATGTTGAATAGAGTCATATTACTTCATGGATCCATCGTTTTGCTTTCTTGGTTTGACATGTAAAGGTTAATGTACAATGTGTTAACTGTGATTACATTGGAATACTGTATGCATCATTTAGACATTGTTTTCATTTCATGAGTTGTAACAATCATGCATAAAACTAGTGACAGACTGACTAATCAATAAATGTGTTGACAATTACAGCTTGCTTATTGCTTCTTATTGCAAGTGGACCACACAGGGGTGTGTCTGGTCACATGACTGACCACACAGGGGTGTGTCTGGTCACATGACTGACCACACAGGGGTGTGTCTGATCACATGACTGACCACACAGGGGTGTTGTGTCTGATCACATGACTGACCACACAGGGGTGTTGTGTCTGATCACATGACTGACCACACAGGGGTGTGTCTGGTCACATGACTGACCACACAGGGGTGTGTCTGATCACATGACTGACCACACAGGGGTGTGTCTGATCACATGACTGACCACACAGGGGTGTGTCTGGTCACATGACTGACCACACAGGGGTGTGTCTGGTCACATGACTGACCACACAGGGGTGTGTCTGGTCACATGACTGACCACACAGGGGTGTGTCTGATCACATGGCTGACCACACAGGGGTGTGTCTGATCACATGACTGACCACACAGGGGTGTTGTGTCTGATCACATGACTGACCACACAGGGGTGTTGTGTCTGATCACATGACTGACCACACAGGGGTGTGTCTGGTCACATGACTGACCACACAGGGGTGTGTCTGATCACATGGCTGACCACACAGGGGTGTGTCTGATCACATGACTGACCACACAATGATGTGTCTGATCACATGACTGTGACCACACAATGGTGTCTGATCACATGACTGTGACCACCCAGGGGTGTGTCAGATCATTTAACCGGCAGAGACCATGGAACTTGAGAAGAGAGAAATAACACGAATCCATTTAGAGTCGACAGAGTAATATTGTCATCCATTTGATCTAATGTCCTGGCTGTAGAGCTTGTGATTTCTATAGAAATATCTCTTATGGTGATTTAGGCCTCAACTACAGCAGAGGAGGCAACCCGCTCTTCAACATTAGATTGGACGGTCTGCTCTGAACAGTACAAGGTGAGACAAGTGGTACATGACTTTTACATAATCAAGTTTCAGTAAAGTGATAAATTAGCAGAATACTATGACACATAATGCATATAAATATCATGTGGCTTTTTTTTTAGACAAGAATAGAACAGGAAATAACTGGTAGTTCAAAGACAATCAAGTCAGACTTTATTTATTTTGGTGATTTTTAAAACCAAGCACTTAATAATCTACGCTATTTAAAAACAGATTAAAGTTCTACATTTCTCATCAATCACATCTGGATTGATCAATTGTACTTATTTCCTGATCATAGCTAAGAGAAAAGCCCAAATAACCTATACAGTAGGACCTGGGCAAACACATTACATAATCTATACAGTAGGACCTGGGCAAACACATTACATAATCTATACAATAGGACCTGGGCAAACACATTACATAATCTATACAGTAGGTCCTGGGCTAACACATTACATAACCTATACAATAGGACCTGGGCAAACACATTACATAATCTATACAGTAGGTCCTGGGCTAACACATTACATAATCTATACAGTAGGTCCTGGGCTAACACATTACATAATCTATACAATAGGACCTGGGCAAACACATTACATAATCTATACAATAGGACCTGGGCTAACACATTACATAGCCCAGGACCTACTGTATAGATAAACACATTACATAGCCCAGGACCTACTGTATAGATTAACACATTACATAGCCCAGGACCTACTGTATAGGTTGATACATTACATAGCCCAGGACCTACTGTACAGATTAACACATTACATAACCCAGGTCCTACTGTATAGATTAACACATTACATAGCCCAGGTCCTACTGTATAGATTAACACATTACATAGCCCAGGTCCTACTGTATAGATTAACACATTACATAGCCCAGGTCCTACTGTATAGATTAACACATTACATAACCCAGGTCCTACTGTATAGATTAACACATTACATAGCCCAGGTCCTACTGTATAGATTAACACATTACATAACCCAGGTCCTACTGTATAGATTAACACATTACATAACCCAGGTCCTACTGTATAGATTAACACATTACATAACCCAGGTCCTACTGTATAGATTAACACATTACATAGCCCAGGTCCTACTGTATAGATTAACACATTACATAACCCAGGTCCTACTGTATAGATTAACACATTACATAACCCAGGTCCTACTGTATAGATTAACACATTACATAGCCCAGGTCCTACTGTATAGATTAACACATTACATAGCCCAGGTCCTACTGTATAGATTAACACATTACATAGCCCAGGTCCTACTGTATAGATTAACACATTACATAGCCCAGGTCCTACTGTATAGATTAACACATTACATAGCCCAGGTCCTACTGTATAGATTAACACATTACATAGCCCAGGTCCTACTGTATAGATTAACACATTACATAACCCAGGTCCTACTGTATAGATTAACACATTACATAGCCCAGGTCCTACTGTATAGATTAACACATTACATAACCCAGGTCCTATTGTATAGATTAACACATTACATAGCCCAGGTCCTACTGTATAGATTAACACATTACATAGCCCAGGTCCTACTGTATAGGTTGACACATTACATAACCCAGGTCCTACTGTATAGATTAACACATTACATAGCCCAGGTCCTACTGTATAGATTAACACATTACATAACCCAGGTCCTACTGTATAGATTAACACATTACATAACCCAGGTCCTACTGTATAGATTAACACATTACATAACCCAGGTCCTACTGTATAGATTAACACATTACATAACCCAGGTCCTACTGTATAGATTAACACATTACATAGCCCAGGTCCTACTGTATAGATTAACACATTACATAACCCAGGTCCTACTGTATAGATTAACACATTACATAACCCAGGTCCTACTGTATAGATTAACACATTACATAACCCAGGTCCTACTGTATAGATTAACACATTACATAGCCCAGGTCCTACTGTATAGATTAACACATTACATAACCCAGGTCCTACTGTATAGATTAACACATTACATAACCCAGGTCCTACTGTATAGATTAACACATTACATAGCCCAGGTCCTACTGTATAGATTAACACATTACATAGCCCAGGTCCTACTGTATAGATTAACACATTACATAGCCCAGGTCCTACTGTATAGATTAACACATTACATAGCCCAGGTCCTACTGTATAGATTAACACATTACATAGCCCAGGTCCTACTGTATAGTCTGGTCAAATAAAATACAATTTAAGTTCAATGATCAGTCCCAATGTGCAGAGAGTCATTACAGATTTCACCTGCAGTGTTTAGACAGGACAGTGTTGTGGAGATGATTTAGACAGGACAGTGTTGTGGAGATGATTGACAGGACAGTGTTGTGGAGATGATTTAGACAGGACAGTGTTGTGGAGATGATTTTTGACAGGACTGTGTTGTGGAGATGATTTAGACAGGACAGTGTTGTGGAGATGAGTTTAGACAGGACAGTGTTGTGGAGATGAGTTTTGTGGAGATGATTTTGACAGGACAGTGTTGTGGAGATGATTTAGACAGGACAGTGTTGTGGAGATGATTTTGACAGGACAGTGTTGTGGAGATGAGTTTTGACAGGACAGTGTTGTGGAGATGAGTTTTGACAGGACAGTGTTGTGGAGATGAGTTTTGACAGGACAGTGTTGTGGAGATGAGTTTAGACAGGACAGTGTTGTGGAGATGATTCCCAGGAATGTCCGGAGTGGAGATTCTCAGAGGCTGGTGTATTCTGTGGTTGTCAACAACAACAACAACATCAACAAGAAGTCATTAATCTCATCAACGTTTCATTTCCACAATGGTTCATGCTTACTTCAGTAAAGTGTATATATTACACAGTATGCAGTACTAGGGCTGGGGGCGGGGCTAGATCTGAAACATCGCTCCCCGAATGACAGTCGATATACCATATTTGACAATACACCGGTATTGATGCACGGACCAGTTTGGGTTTTTACTTCACCTTCTATAAAAAGGTATTTCAATGTTAGGTTTGTTAAATTACACGCGACTCCGCTGTGTATAACATCCGTTTTTATAGTTTACTCTGCTACTTGAGTCATCTCTCTCCTCTCCATGCCGCTTTCCACATAGATCTAGCCCCGCCCCCTGTCACTCGGGGAGCGATGTTTCAGATCTAGCCCCGCCCCCTGTCACTCGGGGAGCGATGTTTCAGATCTAGCCCCGCCCCCTGTCACTCGGGGAGCATTGTTTCAGATCTAGCCCCGCCCCCTGTCACTCGGGGAGCGATGTTTCAGATCTAGCCCCGCCCCCTGTCACTCGGAGAGCGATGTTTCAGATCTAGCCTCGCCCCCTGTCACTCGGGGAGCAATGTTTCAGATCTAGCCCCGCCCCCTGTCACTCGGGGAGCAATGTTTCAGATCTAGCCCCGCCTCCTGTCACTCGGGGAGCGATATTTCAGATCTAGCCCCGCCCCCTGTCACTCGGGGAGCGATGTTTCAGATCTAGCCCCGCCCCCTGTCACTCGGGGAGCAATGTATCAGATCTAGCCCCGCCCCCTGTCACTCGGGAGCGATGTTTCAGATCTAGCCCCGCCCCCTGTCACTCGGGGAGCGATGTTTCAGATCTAGCCCCGCCCCCTGTCACTCGGGGAGCTATGTTTCAGATCTAGCCCCGCCCCCTGTTACTCGGGGAGCTATGTTTCAGATCTAGCCCCGCCCCTGTCACTCGGGGAGCGATGTTTCAGATCTAGCCCCGCCCCCTGTCACTCAGGGAGCGATGTTTCAGATCTAGCCCCGCCCCTGTCACTCGGGGAGCGATGTTTCAGGATAGTGTTTTGCTCGACCAGGAGGAGACCCCACTTCACACTAGTCTTGTGTTCAAGACTTTGATGACAACTATGCAGCTGTTCTATAACTTTTCATTCGTTGTCATGTCAAACAACACCGTAGGATGTCAAACAACACCGTAGGATGTCAAACAACACCGTAGGATGCCAAACAACACCGTAGGATGTCAAACAACACCGTAGTATGCCAAACAACACCGTAGGATGCCAAACACTGTAGGATGCCAAACAACAACGTAGGATGTCAAACACTGTAGGATGCCAAACAACACCGTAGGATGCCAAACAACACCGTAGTATGTCAAACAACACCGTAGGATGTCAAACAACACCGTAGGATGTCAAACAACACCGTAGGATGTCAAACAACACCGTAGGATGTCAAACAACAAACAACACTGTAGGATGCCAAACAACACCGTAGGATGTCAAACAAAACTGTAGGATGCCAAACAGCACCGTAGGATGCCAAACAACACCGTAGTATGTCAAACAACACCGTAGGATGTCAAACAACACCGTAGGATGTCAAACAACACCGTAGGATGTCAAACAACACCGTAGGATGTCAAACAACAAACAACACTGTAGGATGCCAAACAACACCGTAGGATGTCAAACAAAACTGTAGGATGCCAAACAGCACCGTAGGATGCCAAACAGCACCGTAGGATGTCAAACAACACCGTAGGATGCCAAACACCGTAGGATGCCAAACAACACCGTATGATGTTGTACAACACTGTAGGATGTCGAACAACACCGTAGGATGTCGAACAACACCGTAGGATGTCAAACAACACCACAACACCGTATGGTGTCAAACAACACCACAACACCGTTGGATGTCAAACAACACTGTAGGATGTCAAACAACACCGTAGGATGTGTTAAAAGTGTTTGAGCTAACAGTAGCCTAGGCTAACAGTAACAGTGTTTGTCTAACAGTAGCCTAGGCTAACAGTAACAGTGTTTGTCTAACAGTAGCCTAGGCTAACAGTAACAGTGTTTGTCTAACAGTAGCCTAGGCTAACAGTAACAGTGTTTGTCTAACAGTAGCCTCGGCTAACAGCAACAGTGTTTGAGCTAACAGTAGCCTAGGCTAACAGTAACAGTGTTTGTCTAACAGTAGCCTAGGCTAACAGCAACAGTGTTTGGCTAATAATAGCCTCGGATAACAGCAACAATGTTTGGGCTAAAAGTAGCCTAGGCTAACAGCAACAGTGTTTGGCTAACAATAGCCTCGGCTAACAGCAACAGTGTTTGGGCTAAAAGAAGTCCTGGGCTAACAGCAACAGTGTTTGGGCTAACAGTAACCTAGGCTAACAGTAACAGTGTTTGGGCCAACAGTAACCTAGGCTAACAGTAACAGTGTTTGGGCTAACAGTAGCCTAGGCTAACAGCAACAGTGTTTGGCTAACAATAGCCTCGGCTAACAGCAACAGTGTTTGGGCTAACAGAAGTCCTGGGCTAACAGCAACAGTGTTTGGGCTAACAGTAACCTAGGCTAACAGTAACAGTGTTTGGGCTAACAGTAGCCTAGGCTAACAGTAACAGTGAAAGAAGTCATAGAACTGATTGATTCTGACAGACCCTCCGTTGGTGCTGTAGACTCACCGTTTTTAGAAGTAGGGAAGACAGCATACCATTGTCAGGGCTGACCAGAGGGCTAAATGCTATGATAGTAAAACGCCTGTTCATGTAAAATGCAACCCCGATAGTCCATGAGAGAAACATTAGCTTGAAGATTAAAACAATTACTTTGTCCTCAAGAGCTGTAGGCTACATTTAAAGTGCACAACTTTAAACAATGTGCTGTCAACAATGTAACCTGGATCATTTAATTTATTGTTAAATATCGCCCAGCCCTACCATATTGTCCAGCCAGCCCTATTCAGTTCTCTACAGTATTACAATAACCAGAGATTGTTAGTGACCAAAGCTAAAGAACTGCCAGCTAAATAGACTGTTTCTCTACAAATGAAATGATCAGACATACACACCTGCAGCGATGAACACCGAAGCCTTACATATCTGATTCTGTAGAGGAAATAGGAAAAGTTGGTTTCTGTCAGTCAATGGCACATTATGATTAACTCTCTCTCACACACACGCACACACACGCACACACGCACACACACACACACACACTGAAGTCAGATTCTGAAATAGAACTTAGCAACGTGTGTATGTGTGGGACTCTGCAGCTGTACTTTAACTACTAACTACACTAGTAGCTCACCCCAGGTGTATTCCTCTAACTACTAACTATACTAGTAGCTCACCCCAGGTATACTCCTCTAACTACTAACTATACTAGTAGCTCACCCCAGGTGTACTCCTCTAACTACTACCTATACTAGTAACTCACCCCAGGTGTACTCCTCTAACTACTAACTACACTAGTAACTCACCCCAGGTGTACTCTTCTAACTACTAACTATACTAGTGACTCACCCCAGGTGTACTCCTCTAACCACACTAGTAACTCACCCCAGGTGTACACCTCTAACTACACTAGTAACTCACCCCAGGCGTACTCCTCTAACTACACTAGTAACTCACCCCAGGTGTACTCCTCTAACTACTAACAATACTAGTAACTCACCCCAGGTGTACTCCTCTAACTACTAACTACACTAGTAACTCACCCCAGGTGTACTCCTCTAACTACACTAGTAACTCACCCCAGGTGTACTCCTCTAACTACTAACTATACCAGTTACTCACCCCAGGTGTACTCCTCTAACTACACTAGTAACTCACCCCAGGTGTACTCCTCTAACTACACCAGTAACTCACCCCAGGTGTACTCCTCTAACTACTAACTCACCCCAGGTGTACTCCTCTAACTACTAACTATACTAGTAACTCACCCCAGGTGTACTCCTCTAACTACTAACTATACTAGTAACTCATCCCAGGTGTACTCCTCTAACTACACTAGTAACTCACCCCAGGTGTACTCATCTAACTACACTAGTAACTCACCCCAGGTGTACTCGTCTAACTACACTAGTAACTCACCCCAGGTGTTCTCCTCTAACTACACTAGTAACTCACCCCAGGTGTACTCCTCTAACTACACTAGTAACTCACCCCAGGTGTACTCCTCTAACTACACTAGTAACTCACCCCAGGTGTACTCCTCTAACTACACTAGTAACTCACCCCAGGTGTACTCCTCTAACTACACTAGTAACTCACCCCAGGTGTACTCTTCTAACTACACTAGTAACTCACCCCAGGTGTACTCCTCTAACTACACTAGTAACTCACCCCAGGTGTACTCCTCTAACTACACTAGTAACTCACCCCAGGTGTACTCCTCTAACTACACCAGTAACTCACCCCAGGTGTACTCCTCTAACTACTAACTCACCCCAGGTGTACTCCTCTAACTACTAACTATACTAGTAACTCACCCCAGGTGTACTCCTCTAACTACACTAGTAACTCACCCCAGGTGTACTCCTCTAACTACTAACTATACTAGTAACTCACCCCAGGTGTACTCCTCTAACTACACTAGTAACTCACCCCAGGTGTACTCATCTAACTACACTAGTAACTCACCCCAGGTGTACTCCTCTAACTACTAACTATACTAGTAACTCACCCCAGGTGTACTCCTCTAACTACACTAGTAACTCACCCAAGGTGTACTCCTCTAACTACACTAGTAACTCACCCCAGGTGTACTCGTCTAACTACACTAGTAACTCACCCCAGGTGTACTCCTCTAACTACACTAGTAACTCACCCCAGGTGTACTCTTCTAACTACACTAGTAACTCACCCCAGGTGTACTCCTCTAACTACACTAGTAACTCACCCCAGGTGTACTCCTCTAACTACACTAGTAACTCACCCCAGGTGTAGGTCTTCAGATTCTTCAGGTGGCGGACTCTGCAGGTATACTCCTCTCCGCTGGCTGGTGTGAATCCAACACTCTTGGTGAGGTGGAACTGCCATCCCTGTTCGAAGGCCAGGTCTGTCTGCTTGGCGTCGGGGATCTCCACGCCGTTCTTCAGGAGCTGGATGCTGATGTCAGGGGGGTGGAAGCCACTCACGTGACAGATCAGGGTGTTGTCCTTCCCATATTCCCCTGGGTTACGGCTGTACACCTGCACCTTGGGGGGAGCTACAGGGGGAGGTGGGAATGGTACAGTCAGGCAGGCGCCCGCACACACATATGCTCTATCACAGAAGTTTATTATCTTATTCTCACTATAAAAATAAAAGAGTAATCTCTCTGCTCAATATACATTTGCTTAAAAAGTGTAACCCATACAAAGTACACATTTGCTGTCGACTTAAGACATAAATTAAGGAAATACATAATTGTTTTCAGGAACGTCGTTGGTGAGGCCTTTCAAATTAAGATCGTACACAACACAATCCCATCAATATAGCCTAATCATAATTACAAAGTAATTCCTATACTTTACTGACATTCTTTTGCGTTTATGGTCACCAACACGACGCAGAATGCAACTACGGACAAAAGCGTTTTCATTATTTCTTTTTTTCCAAGTCTTTCCAACGCTGAAAAATATGTCAAACAGGACAAAACCGACTGTCGCAAACGAAGAAATGAAACTGAAAGTGAAATATATATTTTCCTTCAATGTAGTGAAGGCACACCCTCTTTCGATTTATGCACCAATTGAAAATCCTACTTCACAGTTGTTATGCAGTCTTCTCCTGTGGATGCTTCTTTAGGCAGCCCGATGCAGTCAGTTACAAAGTTGACGCAGTCTTCATTTTATTAGTTACAATGTTGCACATATAACGCATTGAGATAAAAGTATGTTGAAAAAGCAAAGTCATGTACAGTATAGTCACAATAAAGTATGGTTAAAGGCTAGGTACAGTATAGCTACAATAAAGTATGGTTAAAGGCTAGGTACAGTATAGCTACAATAAAGTATAGCTAAAGGCTAGGTACAGTATAGTCACAATAAAGTATGGTTAAAGGCTAGGTACAGTATAGCCACAATAAAAGTATGGTGAACAAAAATATAAAACCAATATGTAGTGTTGGTCCCATGTTTCATGAGTTGAAATAAAAGATCCCAGAAGTGATCCATATGCATAAAAAGCTTACTGCTCTCAATTGTTGTTCACACATTTGTTTACATCCCTATTGGTGAGCATTTCTCCTTTGCCAAGATAATCCATCCACCTGACAGATGTGGCATAGTAAGAAGCTGATAAAACAGCATGATAATTCCACAGGTGCACCTTGTGCTGGGGTAATATAAACGTCACAAAAATATTATTATTTGTTGTTTATTGTTATTTATTCTCTTGCTCTTTTGCACCCCAGTATCTCTACTTGTACATCATCATCTGCACGTCTATCACTCCAGTGTTAATGATACATTTTAATTATTAGAGATGCTGTCACAGCAGGTGGCAGCGTAGAAACCCTGAGAGACGATGTCACATTAGGTGGCAGCGTAGAAACCCTGAGAGATGCACTGCTCTGAGAGATGATGTAAACGTAGGTGGCACCATAGAAACCCTGAGAGATGATGTCACAGTAGGTGGCACCATAGAAACCCTGAGAGATGATGTCACAGTAGGTGGCAGCGTAGAAACCCTGAGAGATGATGTCCCAGTAGGTGGCAGCGTAGAAACCCTGAGAGATGCACTGCTCTGAGAGATGTCACAGTAGGTGGCACCATAGAAACCCCGAGAGATGATGTCACAGTAGGTGGCAGCATAGAAACCCCGAGAGATGATGTCACAGTAGGTGGCAGCGTAGAAACCCTGAGAGATGCACTGCTCTGAGAGATGATGTCACAGTAGGTGGCAGCATAGAAACCCTGAGAGATGATGTCACGGTAGGTGGCAGCATAGAAACCCTGAGAGATGCACTGCTCTGAGAGATGATGTCACAGTAGGTGGCACCATAGAAACCCTGAGAGATGATGTCACAGTAGGTGGCAGCATAGAAACCCTGAGAGATGATGTCACAGTAGGTGGCAGCATAGAAACCCTGAGAGATGATGTCACAGTAGGTGGCAGCATAGAAACCCTGAGAGACGATGTCACAGTAGGTGGCATCATAGAAACCCTGAGAGATGATGTCACAGTAGGTGGCAGCATAGAAACCTTGAGAGATGCACTGCTCTGAGAGATGATGTCACAGTAAGTGGCACCATAGAAACCCTGAGAGATGATGTCACAGTAGGTGGCAGCATAGAAACCCTGAGAGATGATGTCACAGTAGGTGGCACCATAGAAACCCTGAGAGATGATGTCACAGTAGGTGGCAGCATAGAAACCCTGAGAGATGATGTCACAGTAGGTGGCAGTGTAGAAACCCTGAGAGATGATGTCACAGTAGGTGGCACCATAGAAACCCTGAGAGATGATGTCACAGTAGGTGGCACCATAGAAACCCTGAGAGATGATGTCACAGTAGGTGGCAGCGTAGAAACCCTGAGAGATGATGTCACAGTAGGTGGCACTATAGAAACCTTGAGAGATGATGTCACAGTAGGTGGCACCATAGAAACCCTGAGAGATGATGTCCCAGTAGGTGGCACCATAGAAACCCTGAGAGATATTGTCACAGTAGGTGGCACCATAAAAACCCTGAGAGATGATGTCACAGTAGGTGGCAGCGTAGAAACCCTGAGAGATGATGTCACAGTAGGTGGCAGCATAGAAACCCTGAGAGATGCAATGCTCTGAGAGATGATGTCACAGCTGGACCCTGTTGGGGCTTATTTTCAGTGGAGGGTGGGAGAGAGGAGGGACGGTGAGTCGGGTGACAGGCAGGCTCCCCACTGCTCTCTCCCTCCCCTCAGACTGACCATCAGATCCAGGCCATCAGTCCAGAAAACAAAAATAAGCTAATTATTATCCTCACTCAGCTGTGCCTCACAAGCAATACAACAATGAATCTATTACCAGTGTGATCATATACTGTAGCTAACATGTTGAAATATCATTTCTAAATGGTCGGGTAACAACATTAGCAGGGCAATTCAAGCTTAGCCAATATGCAGTGATAATGTACTGGGCCTATAGCCTACTGCACAAACCTCATTGCTACAGAACTGTTTTTAATTGGTTAATGTTGCATAGACTTATGTTTTTTAAAGTAATGTTTATAAAATAAATCTCAGCGGTAGATCATCGGCTTGCGTTTTGACTCAAGAAAGTGATCTTGAAAAAAGGTTGGTGACCACTGCTGTAGATTACTGCTCTGCATTCATTGCCTTCCTGCCTTGGAAATGTGATTAGCTTATTACAAGTATTTCACTGATTTACTCATTGATAATAATATAGAAATATAACTTCTCAAAAAACGACCGTTGACAACGACTGAGATCTTTAGAGATATTTCATCAAGAGATGTCAATCATGTCAACATATAAATTAGCATTTTTTGTTCACACGGATTTTTGATTCCAATTAATGTCCTGTCATGAAAACCCCTCCCCAAAAGGCGGAAGAGCAGCAGTGGCTCTGTCTCCTGGAAGCCCTATGTTCCACATAAGAACCTAAAGGACTAAGTAAGTAATGTCAATTGTTCACAATGTCACAATGTAGTTTTTTTATAAAACTCAACAGAACAGTGTTCTGTGCACGGTCCTCTCATTAGGAGGGTTGAGGTGAGACCGGGGCTGGTCCTCTCATTAGGCAGGATGAGGTGAGACCCAGAACCGGTCCTCTCATTAGGCAGGATGAGGTGAGACCCAGAACCGGTCCTCTCATTAGGCAGGATGAGGTGAGACCCAGAACCGTTCCTCTCATTAGGCAGGATGAGGTGAGACCCAGGACCGGTCCTCTCATTAGGCAGGATGAGGTGAGACCCAGGACCGGTCCTCTCATTAGGCAGGATGAGTTGAGACCAGGGCCGGTCCTCTCATTAGGCAGGATGAGGTGAGACCCAGAACCAGTCCTCTCATTGGGCAGGATGAGGTGAGACCAGGTCCTCTCATTAGGCAGGATGAGGTGAGACCCAGAACCAGTCCTCTCATTAGGCAGGATGAGGTGAGACCAGGTCCTCTCATTAGGCAGGATGAGGTGAGACCCAGGACCTCTCATTAGGCAGGATGAGGTGAGACCAGGACCTCTCATTAGGCAGGATGAGGTGAGACCAGGGCCTCTCATTAGGCAGGATGAGGTGAGACCAGGGCCTCTCATTAGGCAGGATGAGGTGAGACCAGGGCCTCTCATTAGGCAGGATGAGGTGAGACCAGGGCCTCTCATTAGGCAGGATGAGGTGAGACCAGGGCCTCTCATTAGGCAGGATGAGGTGAGACCCAGGACCTCTCATTAGGCAGGATGAGGTGAGACCCAGGACCTCTCATTAGGCAGGATAAGGTGAGACCAGGGCCTCTCATTAGGCAGGATGAGGTGAGACCAGGGCCTCTCATTAGGCAGGATGAGGTGAGACCAGGGCCTCTCATTAGGCAGGATGAGGTGAGACCCAGGACCTCTCATTAGGCAAGATGAGGTGAGACCAGGGCCTCTCATTAGGCAGGATGAGGTGAGACCAGGGCCTCTCATTAGGCAGGATGAGGTGAGACCCAGGACCTCTCATTAGGCAGGATGAGGTGAGACCCAGGACCTCTCATTAGGCAGGATGAGGTGAGACCCAGAACCAGTCCTCTCATTAGGCAGGATGAGGTGAGACCAGGTCCTCTCATTAGGCAGGATGAGGTGAGACCAGGGCCTCTCATTAGGCAGGATGAGGTGAGACCCAGGACCTCTCATTAGGCAGGATGAGGTGAGACCCAGGACCTCTCATTAGGCAGGATGAGGTGAGACCCAGAACCAGTCCTCTCATTAGGCAGGATGAGGTGAGACCAGGTCCTCTCATTAGGCAGGATGAGGTGAGACCAGGGCCTCTCATTAGACAGGATGAGGTGAGACCCAGGACCTCTCATTAGGCAGGATGAGGTGAGACCAGGACCTCTCATTAGGCAGGATGAGGTGAGACCCAGGACCTCTCATTAGGCAGGATGAGGTGAGACCAGGACCTCTCATTAGGCAGGATGAGGTGAGACCCAGGACCTCTCATTAGGCAAGATGAGGTGAGACCAGGGCCTCTCATTAGACAGGATGAGGTGAGACCCAGGACCTCTCATTAGGCAGGATGAGGTGAGACCAGGACCTCTCATTAGACAGGATGAGGTGAGACCAGGGCCTCTCATTAGACAGGATGAGGTGAGACCCAGGACCTCTCATTAGGCAGGATGAGGTGAGACCAGGACCTCTCATTAGGCAGGATGAGGTGAGACCCAGGACCTCTCATTAGGCAGGATGAGGTGAGACCCAGGACCTCTCATTAGGCAGGATGAGGTGAGACCAGGACCTCTCATTAGGCAGGATGAGGTGTATGGCAGCAGATTGATGAGAGAGCCATTTTCTGAGCTAAACTGACCAAGACACACCTCCAACAACGATGACAACTTCTCTCAACCAATGGCATATGGGCTTTTTAGGTGAGCGCTGATGCCGCCCTGTGATTAGAAGTGCCCACTTAGTCAAAGGCAGGGACTCCACATATGTATCTAGTCCATTCCCAGCATGCCTTTCCAGGGTGCCGTTGGAGAGATGCAGTGCTACATTCCGTCAGATATAGCATCTGGTAGAAAGAGGATGTGGCCTCTTCTATAGCGGAGATAAAAATGTATGACAATGTAATGAGCCAGAAAACTTTTTTTTACATCATTCAGGTTTCTCTGATCAAATAGCTTGACCTAAATCACACTCAATCAAATAAATAAAAAATTTAACAACCGCTGACATGTTATTAACAAACAACATGTTCTACAAACAGGACAGGTCAAAAAAGTAAAATGGCCGACCAGGCTACTCACAACGGGCTGTCCAGTAGTATAAAATGTCAGTCAGCCAACCAGGCTACTCACAACGGGCTGTCCAGTAGTATAAAATGTCAGTCAGCCAACCAGGCTACTCACAACGGCTGTCCAGTAGTATAAAATGTCACGGTCATCCAACCAGGCTACTCACAACGGGCTGTCCAGTAGTATAAAATGACACGGTCATCCAACCAGGCTACTCACAACAGCTGTCCAGTAGTTTAAAATGTCAGTCAGCCAACCAGGCTACTCACAACGGGCTGTCCAGTAGTATAAAATGACACGGTCAGCCAACCAGGCTACTCACAACGGCTGTCCAGTAGTATAAAATGTCACGGTCATCCAACCAGGCTACTCACAACAGCTGTCCAGTAGTATAAAATGACACGGTCATCCAACCAGGCTACTCACAACGGGCTGTCCAGTAGTATAAAATGACATGGTCAGCCGACCAGGCTACTCACAACGGGCTGTCCAGTAGTATAAAATGACATGGTCAGCCAATCAGGCTACTCACAACGGCTGTCCAGTAGTATAAAATGACATGGTCAGCCAATCAGGCTACTCACAACGGCTGTCCAGTAGTTTAAAATGTCAGTCAGCCAACCAGGATACTCACAACGGGCTGTCCAGTAGTATAAAATGACACGGTCAGCCAACCAGGCTACTCACAACGGGCTGTCCAGTAGTATAAAATGACATGGTCAGCCAACCAGGCTACTCACAACGGGCTGTCCAGTAGTATAAAATGACACGGTCAGCCAATCAGGCTACTCACAACGGGCTGTCCAGTAGTATAAAATGACACGGTCAGCCAACCAGGCTACTCACAACGGGCTGTCCAGTAGTATAAAATGACATGGTCAGCCAACCAGGCTACTCACAACGGGCTGTCCAGTAGTATAAAATGACACGGTCATCCAACCAGGCTACTCACAACGGGCTGTCCAGTAGTATAAAATGTCAGTCATCCAACCAGGCTACTCACAACGGCTGTCCAGTAGTATAAAATGACATGGTCAGCCAATCAGGCTACTCACAACGGCTGTCCAGTAGTATAAAATGACACGGTCATCCAACCAGGCTACTCACAACGGGCTGTCCAGTAGTATAAAATGTCACGGTCAGCCAACCAGGCTACTCACAACGGGCTGTCCAGTAGTATAAAATGTCAGTCAGCCAACCAGGCTACTCACAACGGCTGTCCAGTAGTATAAAATGTCACGGTCATCCAACCAGGCTACTCACAACAGCTGTCCAGTAGTTTAAAATGTCAGTCAGCCAACCAGGCTACTCACAACGGGCTGTCCAGTAGTATAAAATGACACGGTCAGCCAACCAGGCTACTCACAACGGCTGTCCAGTAGTATAAAATGTCACGGTCATCCAACCAGGCTACTCACAACAGCTGTCCAGTAGTATAAAATGACACGGTCATCCAACCAGGCTACTCACAACGGGCTGTCCAGTAGTATAAAATGACATGGTCAGCCGACCAGGCTACTCACAACGGGCTGTCCAGTAGTATAAAATGACATGGTCAGCCAATCAGGCTACTCACAACGGCTGTCCAGTAGTATAAAATGACATGGTCAGCCAATCAGGCTACTCACAACGGCTGTCCAGTAGTTTAAAATGTCAGTCAGCCAACCAGGATACTCACAACGGGCTGTCCAGTAGTATAAAATGACACGGTCAGCCAACCAGGCTACTCACAACGGGCTGTCCAGTAGTATAAAATGACATGGTCAGCCAACCAGGCTACTCACAACGGGCTGTCCAGTAGTATAAAATGACACGGTCAGCCAATCAGGCTACTCACAACGGGCTGTCCAGTAGTATAAAATGACACGGTCAGCCAACCAGGCTACTCACAACGGGCTGTCCAGTAGTATAAAATGACATGGTCAGCCAACCAGGCTACTCACAACGGGCTGTCCAGTAGTATAAAATGACACGGTCATCCAACCAGGCTACTCACAACGAGCTGTCCAGTAGTATAAAATGTCAGTCATCCAACCAGGCTACTCACAACGGCTGTCCAGTAGTATAAAATGACATGGTCAGCCAATCAGGCTACTCACAACGGCTGTCCAGTAGTATAAAATGACACGGTCATCCAACCAGGCTACTCACAACAGCTGTCCAGTAGTATAAAATGTCAGTCAGCCAACCAGGCTACTCACAACGGGCTGTCCAGTAGTATAAAATGACACGGTCAGCCAACCAGGCTACTCAAAACGGGCTGTCCAGTAGTATAAAATGTCAGTCAGCCAACCAGGCTACTCACAACGGGCTGTCCAGTAGTATAAAATGACATGGTCAGCCAACCAGGCTACTCACAACGGGCTGTCCAGTAGTATAAAATGACATGGTCAGCCAACCAGGCTACTCACAACGGGCTGTCCAGTAGTATAAAATGTCAGTCAGCCAACCAGGCTACTCACAACGGGCTGTCCAGTAGTATAAAATGACATGGTCAGCCAACCAGGCTACTCAAAACGGGCTGTCCAGTAGTATAAAATGTCAGTCAGCCAACCAGGCTACTCACAACGGGCTGTCCAGTAGTATAAAATGACATGGTCAGCCAACCAGGCTACTCAAAACGGGCTGTCCAGTAGTATAAAATGTCAGTCAGCCAACCAGGCTACTCACAACGGCTGTCCAGTAGTATAAAATGACACGGTCAGCCAACCAGGCTACTCACAACGGGCTGTCCAGTAGTATAAAATGACATGGTCAGCCAACCAGGCTACTCACAACGGGCTGTCCAGTAGTATAAAATGACACGGTCAGCCAACCAGGCTACTCACAACAGCTGTCCAGTAATTTAAAATGTCACAGTCAGCGGTTTCAAGTTTGTATCCAAATTGATTAGTCAACAGGTATCGGGACTAATAAATCCAATGCAACAGCCTGTTTTACAAACGGTGGGCCTACCACATGAGCATTCATAAAATTCCATTGCAGGACATGGTAGGCTACACCCCAGGAAGAACGCACCAATGTCTTTTTTTTTGGTCTTGTCCAGAACGGCCATCTTTAAAAAATAAAATAAAAATAAAATAAAATTTGTGTTTTACAAACGGTATGGACATACATATATGGGCGTTCCTAAAATAAACATTCTGACAACACTGTAGACCAGGGATAGGCACAACTCCAGTCCTCTGGGGACTGACCCTGGTTCTGTATCACTCAAAGATTGAAAAACAGACGCTGCTTTTGAAAGAAAACCCATCGTAAAAATACAGTTCTCTAATTATCAACAATATTCCTTTAAAAAAAAAAAATCATATTTTATTAGACTGTTGATAACTGGTAATTTACAGAAACTTTGAAGGATAGAGATAAGATTTGATTTCACGGTGTTGATGAAAGAAATGACTCCAAAGCAAAAAGGACATTTCTATTTACAAGCAAATACAACAATGGATGTTCTGCAAATTATTTGGGCTTTTAAATATATTTTTAATCAAATTTTACATTGTTGACGATTTGTGCTTGTAACTAAAACCACATCAACATGTGGTGTTTAAAATTATGTTAAAAAAAATAGTGCTCACACTTAAGGATATTAAAGTCCCCACACATCTAAAAAAATATATATTGAAAATACTTGATCAATCATTAATTATTGTTTTTAAAGAAGACATTGAATTCTCAGCCAGAAATACAGACAGCTTTTCTAGAAGAGGTCACCCACACATTGAATTCTCAGCCAGAAATACAGACAGCTTTTCTAGAAGAGGTCACCCACACATCTGTAATCATTTAAGTATTTAGTAATGATTCTCTAAAACTCAAAACCCTTGAAACTGGCACCTTGGCACAAAGTGTTATCAAAAATGAAAATGAAAAAGCCCATGTTGAGAGGGGAAATTACAGTCATCTCAGCTCTAGTGTAGGGCTGGTCACAGATGGAATGGCCCCCTGTTCAGAAAGATGGGTAAAGGTAGGAGTTTTAGTTGTGATTTAATCTAGTTACAGTTAATCTAATTAGATACATTTTCAACTACTGTTCAAAAGTTTGGGGTCACTTCGAAATGTCCTTGAAAATATACATGAAATTAGTTTAAAAATGAATAGGAAATATAGTCAAGACATTGACAAATTAAATAATGATTTTTTTATTATTATTTTTGAATTTTACCGCTTTTTCCTCCCCAATTTCATGGTCTCCAATTGTTTAGTAGCTACTATCTTGTCTCATCGCTACAACTCCCGTACGGGCTCGGGAGAGACGAAGGTTGAAAGTCATGCGTCCTCCGATACACAACCCAACCAAGCCGCACTGCTTCTTAACACAGCGCGCATCCAACCCGGAAGCCAGCCAATGTGTCGGAGGAAACACCGTGCACCAGGCAACCTTGGTTAGTGCGCACTGCGCCCGGCCCGCCACAGGAGTCGCTGGACATCCCTACCGACCAAGCCCTCCCTAACCCGGACGACGCTAGGCCAATTGTGCGTCGCCTCACGGACCTCCCGGTCGCGGCCGGTTACGACAGAGCCTGGGCACGAACCCAGAGTCTCTGATGGCACAGTACAGCGCCCTTAACCACTGAGCCACCCGGGACCCGTTGTCAGTTTGTTGAAGTAATTTGTTGTGCACCGGGGCCTCCCACTCCTCTTTCTATTCTGGTTAGAGCCCGTTTGCGCTGTTCTGTGAAGGGAGTAGTACACAGCGTTGTACCAGATCTTCAGTTTCTTGGCAATTTCTCTCATGGAATAGCCTTCATTTCTCAGAACAATAATAGACTGACCGTTTCAGAAGAAAGTTATTTGTTTCTGGCCATTTTGAGACTGTAATCGAACCCACAAATGCTGATGCTCCAGATACTCAACTAGTCTAAAGAAGGCCAGTTTTATTGCTTCTTTAATCAGCACAACAGTTTTCAGCTGTGCTAACATAATTGCAAAAGGGTTTTCTAATGATCAATTAAATTAATTAAAATGATTAAAATGATAAACTTGGATTAGCTAACACAACGTGCCATTGGAACACAGGAGTGATGGTTGCTGATGATGAGCCTCAGTTCGCCTATGTAGATATTCCATTAAAAATCAGCCGTTTCCAGCTACAATAGTCATTTACAACATTGACAATGTCTACACTGTATTTATGATCAATTTGATGTTATTTAATGGACAAAAGAAAATGAGTTTCTTTCAAAAACAAGGAAATTCCTAAGTGACCCCAAACTGAACGTTAGTGTGACCGCATGACTGTAAATCACATTGGATTAAAACATCTACAAAATGGCATATATTACTATTACAAACAAATATAAATTAATTAATCTGAATACCTACCATTATGTCCTGCTCCAGATCCTTACATATCTGCCTCTGGAGAAAACAACAACAACAACACAGACAGCATTGTTATTGTTTTTACATTCAGACTCCCAACTAACTACAATCCTACCATGGTTTATGCCAGTAAAATGGGATTTAGTATTTTAACCCAACAATCAAATAGACATTAAGAAGAAGGGTCAAGGGTCAAGCTGCTCATCACCTAAACAGCTCCATAGAATAGAAGGACAGTGTCAAGCTGCTCATCACCTAAACAGCTCCACAGAATAGAAGGACAGGGTCAAGCTGCTCATCACCTAAACAGCTCCATAGAATAGAAGGACAGGGTCAAGCTGCTCATCAACTAAACAGCTCCATAGAAGAGAAGGACAAGGTCAAGCTGCTCATCAACTAAACAGCTCCATAGAATAGAAGGACAGGGTCAAGCTGCTCATCACCTAAACAGCTCCATAGAATAGAAGAACAGGGTCAAGCTGCTCATCACCTAAACAGCTCCATAGAATAGAAGGACAGGGTCAAGCTGCTCATCAACTAAACAGCTCCATAGAATAGAAGGACAGGGTCAAGCTGCTCATCACCTAAACAGCTCCATAGAATAGAAGGACAGGGTCAAGCTGCTCATCACCTAAACAGCTCCATAGAATAGAAGGACAGGGTCAAGCTGCTCATCACCTAAACAGCTCCATAGAATAGAAGGACAGGGTCAAGCTGCTCATCAACTAAACAGCTCCATAGAATAGAAGGACAGGGTCAAGCTGCTCATCAACTAAACAGCTCCATAGAATAGAAGGACAGGGTCAAGCTGCTCATCACCTAAACAGCTCCATAGAATAGAAGGACAGGGTCAAGCTGCTCATCAACTAAACAGCTCCATAGAATAGAAGGACAGGGTCAAGCTGCTCATCACCTAAACAGCTCCATAGAATAGAAGGACAGGGTCAAGCTGCTCATCACCTAAACAGCTCCATCCAGGTGTACTCCTCTAACTACTAACTATACTAGTAACTCACCCCAGGTGTACTCCTCTAACTACACTAGTAACTCACCCCAGGTGTACTCCTCTAGCTACACTAGTAACTCACCCCAGGTGTACTCCTCTAACTACACTAGTAACTCACCCCAGGTGTAGGTCTTCAGATTCTTCAGGTGGCGGACTCTGCAGGTGTACTCCTCTCCGCTGGCTGGTGTGAATCCAACACTCTTGGTGAGGTGGAACTGCCATCCCTGTTCGAAGGCCAGGTCTGTCTGCTTGGCGTCGGGGATCTCCACGCCGTTCTTCAGGAGCTGGATGCTGATGTCAGGGGGGTGGAAGCCACTCACGTGACAGATCAGGGTGTTGTCCTTCCCATGTTGCCCTGGGTTACGGCTGTACACCTGCACCTTGGGGGGAGCTACAGGGGGAGGAGGGAATGGTACAGTCAGGCAGGCAGGTCACATGATTTTACATTAATTTTTCAACATTCTAAACTTCAATAGCTCCCTGGTCATGTGACCCAACTGACTTCAAACAAGGTTCAGAATGTCCTCTGACTGTACCTTCATATCTCACACCCTGATGTCTGTCTACTTTCGTCTCACATGCTATTAGACTTAAATCTGTAAACTTTTGCAGGCCTTCATTTTACATTGTTGTTTACAATAATGTTTTTGAAGTTAAACTAAATGTTCCAGCCTCCCAATAACTATCTTTCACCTGGACACTGAAAAGATCTGCAAGTGGCTGTATGGCTCTGTCACTCTCAGACATGCGCAGAGCAGACCGAAAAGGGGAAGAGTAGCTCGACTTGAACCACAGGGGTTTCTCTGTAAAGAGAGAGTAATCCTAAAGCCACAGACACACCCCTTGACTTTCAATTGGCGCCATTGTTGACCTGTATGTATTCTCTCCTGATTGGTCTCTGTGGTGCCTAGCCAATGGGAACTCCATCTCTCCTGATTGGTCTCTGTGGTGCTTAGCCAATGGGAACTCCATCTCTCCTGATTGGTCTCTGTGGTGCTTAGCCAATGGGAACTCCATCTCTCCTGATTGGTCTCTGTGGTGCTTAGCCAATGGGAACTCCCTCTCTCCTGATTGGTCTCTGTGGTGCTTAGCCAATGGGAACTCCATCTCTCCTGATTGGTCTCTGTGGTGCTTAGCCAATGGGAACTCCATCTCTCCTGATTGGTCTCTGTGGTGCTTAGCCAATGGGAACTCCATCTCTCCTGATTGGTCTCTGTGGTGCTTAGCCAATGGGAACTCTGTTGCCGGCCCCATCATAAAGGTTTTTACACAGCCTGTCAGTCTGACTGACGTGCCAGAGGTACGAGGATACACCTCCTCCTTTGTATTTATGGGGAACAAATATTTCCAAACACTTTGGATCCTATTCTTGGACAGTTAGAAGACACAATGCATCAATGCAACAACATTTTTTGGGGGGGAGTGAAACTGTCACTTCATATTTTTTTTCTTAAAGTCTACAAACGCTCTACATTTATTCACTCTGTGATAGGGTTGGATCCTATATGCTATTTTTTATTATTTTTGTCCTGTAAATAGTTCAGTGCCTATAATTTAGGCTGCGTGTAGAATGGGGCATGAAGGAAATGACCTCTACTAGATTATAGTGATAAGGAAAACAGCATACAAATGTGGCTTGTGTATTAATTTGCCTATAAACTAATCAGACTTCCATTATGTTTACAGAAAGAGAATAGTTCAAATGAGAAGATCCTGCCATGGAAAAGACGACTGGGCGGACATAAAGTGGAAAGGAGGGGAAATAACTCCCAGCATGCAGCAGGACACCTTCAGCTGTAATGCAGGTTTGTTTGATGGTTATATTTTCAATAACGAATGGTTCGCTGTTATGTGACAATCAGGTCAAACACTCCATTTTATGTTTTTAGGTGTAGGTGGCTAAAGGAAGTTGCACAGAACTTCCCCAACATCCCAAATTGATATAAAACCTTCACAAAAAACCACATGGAGCAACTACGAAAAGAAATGGCTGAGGATATACTAAACATGTCTGGTAATGTAATGACATTTAATCCAAAGTAAATGTAAATTCTTTATGTTTATGTAGTTGTGTGGGACAGCCATGTGTTCAGTTCATGTCTATGTTTTCAGAGTTCAACAAAGCCAACAACTGCTTCATGTGTGCCACTAAAGAACCTGGATGTGGCCCAAAGACTGACTGGGTAACTTTCCTTAACATGTTTATAATCTTTTTGACAACAGTGACGGCAACTAAGACAATTTATGATATAACACAATGGACGGCTAATTCATCATTGATATTATTTATAATGTGTTCCGTTTTGTTTTGTTTTTAGACTGGATGGTTTGCATGCCAACGGTGGTTCCATGTGCTGTAACTGGGAATGAAGATAAGAGTTCAACAGAGTAAAGAACACAAACAGGAAGTGCAGTCTTTGTTGTTGAAAATGTATGCTATACCCCATCCACACTGAAGAGGCTCTGACGTGTACATCCACCAGGGATGAAGAGGAAGTTAACACTGTGTAATGTACATCCACCAGGGATGAAGAGGAAGTTAACACTGTGTAATGTACATCAACCAGGGATAAAGAGGAAGTTAACACTGTGTAATGTACATCAACCAGGGATAAAGAGGAAGTTAACACTGTGTAATGTACATCAACCAGGGATAAAGAGGAAGTTAACACTGTGTAATGTACATCAACCAGGGATAAAGAGGAAGTTAACACTGTGTAATGTACATCAACCAGGGATAAAGAGGAAGTTAACACTGTGTAATGTACATCAACCAGGGATAAAGAGGAAGTTAACACTGTGTAATGTACATCAACCAGGGATAAAGAGGAAGTTAACACTGTGTAATGTACATCAACCAGGGATAAAGAGGAAGTTAACACTCTGACATGTACATCAGCCAGGGATAAAGAGGAAGTTAACACTGTGTAATGTACATCAACCAGGGATAAAGAGGAAGTTAACACTGTGTAATGTACATCAACCAGGGATAAAGAGGAAGTTAACACTGTGTAATGTACATCAACCAGGGATAAAGAGGAAGTTAACACTGTGTAATGTACATCAACCAGGGATAAAGAGGAAGTTAACACTGTGTAATGTACATCAACCAGGAATAAAGAGGAAGTTAACACTGTGTAATGTACATCAACCAGGGTAAAAAGAGGAAGTTAACACTGTGTAATGTACATCCACCAGGGATGAAGAGGAAGTTAACACTGTGTAATGTACATCAACCAGGGATAAAGAGGAAGTTAACACTGTGTAATGTACATCAACCAGGGATAAAGAGGAAGTTAACACTGTGTAATGTACATCAACCAGGGATAAAGAGGAAGTTAACCAGGGATAAAGAGGAAGTTAACACTGTGTAATGTACATCAACCAGGGATAAAGAGGAAGTTAACACTGTGTAATGTACATCAACCAGGGATAAAGAGGAAGTTAACCAGGGATAAAGAGGAAGTTAACACTGTGTAATGTACATCAACCAGGGATAAAAAGGAAGTTAACACTGTGTAATGTACATCAACCAGGGATAAAGAGGAAGTTAACACTGTGTAATGTACATCAACCAGGGATAAAGAGGAAGTTAACACTGTGTAATGTACATCCACCAGGGATGAAGAGGAAGTTAACACTGTGTAATGTACATCAACCAGGGATAAAGAGGAAGTTAACACTGTGTAATGTACATCAACCAGGGATAAAGAGGAAGTTAACACTGTGTAATGTACATCAACCAGGGATAAAGAGGAAGTTAACACTGTGTAATGTACATCCACCAGGGATAACGAGGAAGTTAACCAGGGATAAAGAGGAAGTTAACACTGTGTAATGTACATCCACCAGGGATAACGAGGAAGTTAACCAGGGATGAAGAGGAAGTTAACACTGTGTAATGTACATCCACCAGGGATGAAGAGGAAGTTAACACTGTGTAATGTACATCAACCAGGGATAAAGAGGAAGTTAACACTGTGTAATGTACATCAACCAGGGATAAAGAGGAAGTTAACACTGTGTAATGTACATCAACCAGGGATAAAGAGGAAGTTAACACTGTGTAATGTACATCAACCAGGGATAAAGAGGAAGTTAACACTGTGTAATGTACATCAACCAGGGATAAAGAGGAAGTTAACACTGTGTAATGTACATCAACCAGGGATAAAGAGGAAGTTAACACTGTGTAATGTACATCAACCAGGGATAAAGAGGAAGTTAACACTGTGTAATGTACATCAACCAGGGATAAAGAGGAAGTTAACACTGTGTAATGTACATCAACCAGGGATAAAGAGGAAGTTAACACTGTGTAATGTACATCAACCAGGGATAAAGAGGAAGTTAACACTGTGTAATGTACATCAACCAGGGATAAAGAGGAAGTTAACACTGTGTAATGTACATCAACCAGGAATAAAGAGGAAGTTAACACTGTGTAATGTACATCAACCAGGGTAAAAAGAGGAAGTTAACACTGTGTAATGTACATCCACCAGGGATGAAGAGGAAGTTAACACTGTGTAATGTACATCAACCAGGGATAAAGAGGAAGTTAACACTGTGTAATGTACATCAACCAGGGATAAAGAGGAAGTTAACACTGTGTAATGTACATCAACCAGGGATAAAGAGGAAGTTAACCAGGGATAAAGAGGAAGTTAACACTGTGTAATGTACATCAACCAGGGATAAAGAGGAAGTTAACACTGTGTAATGTACATCAACCAGGGATAAAGAGGAAGTTAACCAGGGATAAAGAGGAAGTTAACACTGTGTAATGTACATCAACCAGGGATAAAAAGGAAGTTAACACTGTGTAATGTACATCAACCAGGGATAAAGAGGAAGTTAACACTGTGTAATGTACATCAACCAGGGATAAAGAGGAAGTTAACACTGTGTAATGTACATCCACCAGGGATGAAGAGGAAGTTAACACTGTGTAATGTACATCAACCAGGGATAAAGAGGAAGTTAACACTGTGTAATGTACATCAACCAGGGATAAAGAGGAAGTTAACACTGTGTAATGTACATCAACCAGGGATAAAGAGGAAGTTAACACTGTGTAATGTACATCCACCAGGGATAACGAGGAAGTTAACCAGGGATAAAGAGGAAGTTAACACTGTGTAATGTACATCCACCAGGGATAACGAGGAAGTTAACCAGGGATGAAGAGGAAGTTAACACTGTGTAATGTACATCCACCAGGGATGAAGAGGAAGTTAACACTGTGTAATGTACATCAACCAGGGATAAAGAGGAAGTTAACACTGTGTAATGTACATCAACCAGGGATAAAGAGGAAGTTAACACTGTGTAATGTACATCAACCAGGGATAAAGAGGAAGTTAACACTGTGTAATGTACATCAACCAGGGATAAAGAGGAAGTTAACACTGTGTAATGTACATCAACCAGGGATGAAGAGGAAGTTAACACTGTGTAATGTACATCAACCAGGGATAAAGAGGAAGTTAACACTGTGTAATGTACATCAACCAGGGATAAAGAGGAAGTTAACACTGTGTAATGTACATCAACCAGGGATAAAGAGGAAGTTAACCAGGGATAAAGAGGATACCATTACTGTGGTTCCCTGTTCAGTATATGTATTGTCCAGTAAACCCACTGCAGTCTACCTCACCAGACCACTCTCCATCTCTGTTCAGTATATGTATTGTCCAGTCTACCTCACCAGACCACTCTCCATCTCTGTCCAGTCTACCTCACCAGATCACTCTCCATCCCTGTCCAGTCTACCTCACCAGCTCACTCTCCATCCCTGTCCAGTCTACCTCACCAGCTCACTCTCCATCCCTGTTCAGTATATGTATTGTCCAGCCTACCTCACCAGACCACTCTCCATCCCTGTTCAGTATATGTATTGTCCAGCCTACCTCACCAGCTCACTCTCCATCTCTGTTCAGTATATGTATTGTCCAGCCTACCTCACTCTCCATCCCTGTTCAGTATATGTATTGTCCAGCCTACCTCACCAGACCACTCTCCATCCCTGTTCAGTATATGTATTGTCCAGTCTACCTCACCAGCTCACTCTCCATCCCTGTTCAGTATATGTATTGTCCAGCCTACCTCACTCTCCATCCCTGTTCAGTATATGTATTGTCCAGCCTACCTCACCAGACCACTCTCCATCCCTGTTCAGTATATGTATTGTCCAGCCTACCTCACCAGACCACTCTCCATCCCTGTTCAGTATATGTATTGTCCAGTAAACCCACTGCAGTCTACCTCACCAGATCACTCTCCATCTCTGTTCAGTATATGTATTGTCCAGCCTACCTCACTCTCCATCTCTGTTCAGTATATGTATTGTCCAGCCTACCTCACTCTCAATCTCTGTTCAGTATATGTATTGTCCAGCCTACCTCACTCTCCATCTCTGTTCAGTATATGTATTGTCCAGTCTACCTCACTCTCCATCCCTGTCCAGTCTACCTCACCAGATCACTCTCCATCCCTGTTCAGTATATGTATTGTCTAGCCTACCTCACTCTCCATCCCTGTTCAGTATATGTATTGTCCAGCCTACCTCACTCTCCATCCCTGTTCAGTATATGTATTGTCCAGCCTACCTCACTCTCCATCCCTGTTCAGTATATGTATTGTCCAGTCTACCTCACTCTCCATCCCTGTTCAGTATATGTATTGTCCAGTCTACCTCACTCTCCATCCCTGTCCAGTCTACCTCACCAGATCACTCTCCATCCCTGTTCAGTATATGTATTGTCTAGCCTACCTCACTCTCCATCCCTGTTCAGTATATGTATTGTCCAGCCTACCTCACCAGACCACTCTCCATCCCTGTTCAGTCTACCTCACCAGACCACTCTCCATCCCTGTTCAGTCTACCTCACCAGCTCACTCTCCATCCCTGTTCAGTATATGTATTGTCTAGCCTACCTCACTCTCCATCCCTGTTCAGTATATGTATTGTCCAGCCTACCTCACTCTCCATCCCTGTTCAGTATATGTATTGTCCAGCCTACCTCACTCTCCATCTCTGTTCAGTATATGTATTGTCCAGCCTACCTCACTCTCCATCCCTGTTCAGTATATGTATTGTCCAGTAAACCCACTGCAGTCTACCTCACCAGACCACTCTCCATCCCTGTTCAGTATATGTATTGTCTAGCCTACCTCACTCTCCATCCCTGTTCAGTATATGTATTGTCCAGCCTACCTCACTCTCCATCCCTGTTCAGTATATGTATTGTCCAGCCTACCTCACTCTCCATCTCTGTTCAGTATATGTATTGTCCAGCCTACCTCACTCTCCATCCCTGTTCAGTATATGTATTGTCCAGCCTACCTCACCAGACCACTCTCCATCCCTGTTCAGTATATGTATTGTCCAGCCTACCTCACCAGACCACTCTCCATCCCTGTTCAGTATATGTATTGTCCAGCCTACCTCACCAGACCACTCTCCATCCCTGTTCAGTATATGTATTGTCTAGCCTACCTCACTCTCCATCTCTGTTCAGTATATGTATTGTCCAGCCTACCTCACTCTCCATCCCTGTTCAGTATATGTATTGTCCAGCCTACCTCACTCTCCATCCCTGTTCAGTATATGTATTGTCCAGCCTACCTCACTCTCCATCCCTGTTCAGTATATGTATTGTCCAGCCTACCTCACCAGACCACTCTCCATCCCTGTTCAGTATATGTATTGTCCAGCCTACCTCACCAGACCACTCTCCATCCCTGTTCAGTATATGTATTGTCTAGCCTACCTCACTCTCCATCTCTGTTCAGTATATGTATTGTCCAGCCTACCTCACCAGACCACTCTCCATCCCTGTTCAGTATATGTATTGTCCAGCCTACCTCACCAGACCACTCTCCATCCCTGTTCAGTATATGTATTGTCTAGCCTACCTCACTCTCCATCTCTGTTCAGTATATGTATTGTCCAGCCTACCTCACCAGACCACTCTCCATCCCTGTTCAGTATATGTATTGTCCAGCCTACCTCACCAGACCACTCTCCATCCCTGTTCAGTATATGTATTGTCTAGCCTACCTCACTCTCCATCTCTGTTCAGTATATGTATTGTCCAGCCTACCTCACCAGACCACTCTCCATCCCTGTTCAGTATATGTATTGTCCAGCCTACCTCACCAGACCACTCTCCATCCCTGTTCAGTATATGTATTGTCCAGTCTACCTCACCAGATCACTCTCCATCCCTGTTCAGTATATGTATTGTCCAGTCTACCTCACCAGATCACTCTCCATCCCTGTTCAGTATATGTATTGTCCAGCCTACCTCACCAGATCACTCTCCATCCCTGTTCAGTATATGTATTGTCCAGCCTACCTCACCAGACCACTCTCCATCCCTGTTCAGTATATGTATTGTCTAGCCTACCTCACTCTCCATCCCTGTTCAGTATATGTATTGTCCAGCCTACCTCACCAGACCACTCTCCATCTCTGTTCAGTATATGTATTGTCCAGCCTACCTCACCAGCTCACTCTCCATCCCTGTTCAGTATATGTATTGTCCAGCCTACCTCACCAGACCACTCTCCATCCCTGTTCAGTATATGTATTGTCCAGTCTACCTCACCAGATCACTCTCCATCCCTGTTCAGTATATGTATTGTCCAGCCTACCTCACCAGACCACTCTCCATCCCTGTTCAGTATATGTATTGTCCAGCCTACCTCACTCTCCATCCCTGTTCAGTATATGTATTGTCCAGCCTACCTCACTCTCCATCTCTGTTCAGTATATGTATTGTCCAGCCTACCTCACTCTCCATCTCTGTTCAGTATATGTATTGTCCAGCCTACCTCACTCTCCATCCCTGTTCAGTATATGTATTGTCCAGCCTACCTCACTCTCCATCTCTGTTCAGTATATGTATTGTCCAGCCTACCTCACTCTCCATCCCTGTTCAGTATATGTATTGTCCAGCCTACCTCACTCTCCATCCCTGTTCAGTATATGTATTGTCCAGCCTACCTCACTCTCCATCCCTGTTCAGTATATGTATTGTCCAGTCTACCTCACCAGATCACTCTCCATCCCTGTTCAGTATATGTATTGTCCAGCCTACCTCACCAGATCACTCTCCATCCCTGTTCAGTATATGTATTGTCTAGCCTACCTCACTCTCCATCCCTGTTCAGTATATGTATTGTCCAGCCTACCTCACTCTCCATCCCTGTTCAGTATATGTATTGTCCAGTCTACCTCACCAGATCACTCTCCATCCCTGTTCAGTATATGTATTGTCCAGCCTACCTCACCAGATCACTCTCCATCCCTGTTCAGTATATGTATTGTCTAGCCTACCTCACTCTCCATCTCTGTTCAGTATATGTATTGTCCAGCCTACCTCACTCTCCATCCCTGTTCAGTATATATTGTCCAGCCTACCTCACTCTCCATCCCTGTTCAGTATATGTATTGTCCAGCCTACCTCACTCTCCATCTCTGTTCAGTATATGTATTGTCCAGTCTACCTCACTCTCCATCCCTGTTCAGTATATGTATTGTCCAGCCTACCTCACTCTCCATCCCTGTTCAGTATATATTGTCCAGCCTACCTCACTCTCCATCCCTGTTCAGTATATGTATTGTCCAGCCTACCTCACTCTCCATCCCTGTTCAGTATATGTATTGTCCAGCCTACCTCACTCTCCATCCCTGTTCAGTATATGTATTGTCCAGTCTACCTCACCAGATCACTCTCCATCCCTGTTCAGTATATGTATTGTCCAGCCTACCTCACCAGATCACTCTCCATCCCTGTTCAGTATATGTATTGTCTAGCCTACCTCACTCTCCATCTCTGTTCAGTATATGTATTGTCCAGCCTACCTCACTCTCCATCCCTGTTCAGTATATATTGTCCAGCCTACCTCACTCTCCATCCCTGTTCAGTATATGTATTGTCCAGCCTACCTCACTCTCCATCCCTGTTCAGTATATGTATTGTCCAGTCTACCTCACTCTCCATCCCTGTTCAGTATATGTATTGTCCAGCCTACCTCACTCTCCATCCCTGTTCAGTATATATTGTCCAGCCTACCTCACTCTCCATCCCTGTTCAGTATATGTATTGTCCAGCCTACCTCACTCTCCATCCCTGTTCAGTATATGTATTGTCCAGCCTACCTCACTCTCCATCCCTGTTCAGTATATGTATTGTCCAGCCTACCTCACTCTCCATCTCTGTTCAGTATATGTATTGTCCAGTCTACCTCACTCTCCATCTCTGTTCAGTATATGTATTGTCCAGCCTACCTCACCAGATCACTCTCCATCCCTGTCCAGTCTACCTCACCAGCTCACTCTCCATCCCTGTTCAGTATATGTATTGTCCAGCCTACCTCACCAGCTCACTCTCCATCCCTGTTCAGTATATGTATTGTCCAGCCTACCTCACCAGCTCACTCTCCATCCCTGTTCAGTATATGTATTGTCCAGCCTACCTCACCAGCTCACTCTCCATCCCTGTTCAGTATATGTATTGTCCAGCCTACCTCACCAGCTCACTCTCCATCCCTGTTCAGTATATGTATTGTCCAGTCTACCTCACCAGTTCACTCTCCATCCCGGTTCAGTATATGTATTGTCCAGTCTACCTCACCAGATCACTCTCCATCCCTGTCCAGTCTACCTCACCAGATCACTCTCCATCCCTGTCCAGTCTACCTCACCAGCTCACTCTCCACCCCTGTCCAGTCTACCTCACCAGCTCACTCTCCATCCCTGTTCAGTATATGTATTGTCCAGTCTACCTCACCAGCTCACTCTCCATCCCTGTCCAGTATATATATTGACCAGTCTACCTCAACAGCTCACTCTCCATCCCTGTCCAGTCTACCTCACCAGCTCACTCTCCATCCCTGTTCAGTATATCTATTGTCCAGCCTACCTCACTAGCTCACTCTCCATCCATGTCCAGTCTACCTCACCAGCTCACTCTCCATCCCTGTCCAGTATATATATTGACCAGTCTACCTCACTAGCTCACTCTCCATCCCTGTCCAGTCTACCTCACCAGCTCACTCTCCATCCCTGTTCAGTATATGTATTGTCCAGTCTACCTCACCAGCTCACCCTCCATCCCTGTCCAGTCTACCTCACCAGCTCACTCTCCATCCCTGTCCAGTCTACCTCACCAGCTCACTCTCCATCCCTGTTCAGTATATGTATTGACCAGTCTACCTCACTAGCTCACTCTCCATCCCTGTCCAGTATATATATATTGACAAGTCTACCTCACCAGCTCACTCTCCATCCCTGTCCAGTCTACCTCACCAGCTCACTCTCCATCCCTGTCCAGTATATATATTGACCAGTCTACCTCACTAGCTCACTCTCCATCCCTGTCCAGTATTTATATTGACCAGTCTACATCACCAGCTCACTCTCCATCCCTGTCCAGTCTACCTCACCAGCTCACTCTCCATCCCTGTTCAGTATATCTATTGTCCAGCCTACCTCACCAGCTCACTCTCCATCCCTGTCCAGTCTACCTCACCAGCTCACTCTCCATCCCTGTCCAGTCTACCTCACCAGCTCACTCTCCATCCCTGTCCAGTCTACCTCACAAGCTCACTCTCCATCCCTGTTCAGTATATGTATTGTCCAGTCTACCTCACCAGCTCACTCTCCATCCCTGTCCAGTCTACCTCACCAGCTCACTCTCCATCCCTGTCCAGTCTACCTCACTCTCCATCCCTGTCCAGTCTATCTCACTCTCCATCCCTGTCCAGTCTACCTCACCATCTCACTCTCCATCCCTGTCCAGTCTACCTCACTCTCCATCCCTGTCCAGTCTACCTCACTCTCAATCCCTGTCCAGTCTACCTCACTCTCCATACCTGTCCAGCCTACCTCACCAGCTCACTCTCCATCCCTGTCCAGTCTACCTCCCTCTCCATCCCTGTCCAGTCTACCTCACTCTCCATCCCTGTCCAGTCTACCTCACTCTCCATCCCTGTCCAGTCTACCTCACTCTCCATCCCTGTCCAGTCTACCTCACTCTCCATCCCTGTCCAGTCTACCTCACTCTCCATCCTTGTCCAGTCTACCTCACTCTCCATCCCTGTCCAGTCTACCTCACCAGCTCAGTCTCCATCCCTGTCCAGTCTACCTCACTCTCCATCCCTGTCCAGTCTACCTCACTCTCCATCCCTGTCCAGTCTACCTCACTCTCCATCCCTGTTCAGTCTACCTCACTCTCCATCCCTGTCCAGTCTACCTCACTCTCCATCCCTGTCCAGTCTACCTCACTCTCCATCCCTGTCCAGTCTACCTCACTCTCCATCCCTGTCCAGTCTACCTCACTCTCCATCCCTGTCCAGTCTACCTCACTCTCCATCCCTGTCCAGTCTACCTCACTCTCCATCCCTGTCCAGTCTACCTCACTCTCCATCCCTGTCCAGTCTACCTCACTCTCCATCCCTGTCCAGTCTACCTCACCATCTCACTCTCCATCCCTGTCCAGTCTACCTCACCATCTCACTCTCCATCCCTGTCCAGTATATATATTGACCAGTCTACCTCACCAGCTCACTCTCCATCCCTGTCCAGTCTACCTCACTCTCCATCCCTGTTCAGTATATCTATTGTCCAGTCTACCTCACCATCTCACTCTCCATCCCTGTCCAGTCTACCTCACTCTCCATCCCTGCTTTGGACAATTAACAACATGACTCTCGTACTTTGTCCTTTTCCTTTATGGTTGATATTAACGACAAAAGGGAGATATTATCTGTCTCTCTCCTATCGTGTACCGCTGTTAAATACTGTGGAAAAATAAAAAAAAACAGGGAAAATAAGTCCTTAAAAACTACAAATTACTATAGATAAATGATAAATAAAAGGCTAAACACAACACTGGACTGAACCCTCTAATTGTCAAACCAATAATAATAATGTACAACAATATAGAAGATACATGACCAGAGGTTATGCAATATGGGTGTATATCTACCGCACGCTTCTTAGGGACCAAGGAGTTATTGCAATTTAAAACTAGGAAAAATGTACGTTGCACTGTGTGTGATTATAGAGTACACAAACAAGAGTGTGCAATATTAGAAGGGTAGTCGGTGGACATTCTGCACCTTGTTTGAAATCAGTTGGGTCACATGACCAAGGAGCTATTGACATTCAAATGTAAAAAGTTTTAACTTTGTTTACGCTCCCTAACTAACTAGGACTACAACATTTTGCTCACATTTCCACATGTTTATTAGCTTTGGAAAGCGAATTCATGTCAAAATCGTGAAAATAAGACTTGTGCAATGTTGTGCTGCAATTTTTCCAACATCATGACACTTATTTGGAGTCTGTGGCTCAAGTGGTTTGAAAGCTATTGAGGTTTGAAATCGCGAATATCCGTTGAATATCCAACTTGAAACTGTCTTTACCTCGGTAAACTATTATGACCCCTCTATGGAAAGGGAAGACACTCACAAACACGTTTTGCACCTATTACCCCCCCATAGGTGTCATGACTCTTCAACACATACAAACGAATGGAAGTATGGAGGTAGTTTTGTGCCTACAAAAATAAGGGGTTAAATGATATATAGATATAAAACAAACATTTCAAAAACCTTACGATTTATTTTTAGACTTTTTTGCCATTTAAGAACGTTATTCAACGCGTATATATGGGCACCAATAGTAAACATCAAATTCAATATTGTATCAAGTAATAATAGCTGCCTAATACTTTGTTTATTGTTTCCTTAAAACAATGTTAAGGAAATATCTAACTGTTTTCACGAAGGTCATGGGTGACAAAGACAATCCCTTCAATAATTATGACAAAGTGATAACTCTTAACCTCTTACATTCTTTTGCGTTTATGAACCCCAGGAAGATGCAGAAAGCGATCACGGACAAAACAGTTTTCATGATTTCTTTCCAAGGTTGAAAAAATATAAAACTGCGACAAACAAAACAGACTTTGCAGCCGGTGTCTGAAGAAAGCAAAATATATATTATTCGTGATATGTAGTGAAGCCGCACCCACTTCGATTAATGCGCCAATTGAAAATCGTACTTCACAGTTGCTATGCAGGCTTCACCTCTCGATGTTTCTCTAGGTTGATCCAGGGTCTTCGCTAGTTAATACAGCCACAACGTCATAATTATGGCTAAACCCCACCCATTTATCTGATTTTAAACCCAACCGTAACCACAGTTGCTATTAACTTTGTGCCTAACCTTAAATTGAGACCCAAAAGGTTACAGGGCTAGAAGAGAAACAGCTTTTGTGAAATGAACGTGAGAATTTACTTTTCATAGCAGATTAGGAGAATTTGGATAAGGTTTGGAAAAGGGTTTGCTGAAATGCAAAAGAAGAAAAAACATGAATTTGACAAAAGCTGTATCCCTTCTAGCCATGGCAGTCTGTTACAAAGTTGACGCAATCTTCCTTTTACCAGTTACAATGCTGGACATGCATTGCATTGAGACAAAGTATATGGTCATAAAGTATGGTGTATGATCTGAAATGTCAACATTGTATCATCACCCATTATAATGCTGTAGACTACTCCTCTGCACACATTGTCTACCTACCTGCCTTGGCAATGTGAGTAGCTTATTACAAGCACATTACCGATTGAATGATTAATATAACGTAACAAAATGGACTTTAGGACATGACTGAGTCGATCACAACACGTTCTTACAGTTTAGAGACATTTAATCAAGAACTATCATAAGAAGTGCAATTTCTGGTCCCAATGATTTTTTAATTTTTTATTTGACTAAATATTTTTAATAGTTGACCATTTATTTGTATCAAACTGAACAGAAAAGTGTTGTATAATACACCGAAAGACAGAAAATATCTTATTTTTTTTAAGTAATGAAAATACAGTTCTCTACTTGGCAAAAATGTGCCTGTAAAAAGACCCCCCATTTATTACTGTTGACAATTGGTAATTTACAGGAATGTTCGAAGGATAGACAGAAGATGAGATGTTATATCGATAAATGCCTTCGAACCAAAATGAACGTTGATATTTACAGCTCACACAAATACATATCACATGGGGCTTCCTCGAAAATAATTTGGGCTTTAAAAAAAAATAAAATGCGGATCAAATATCATTCTTTACATTACACTGTTGCTTATAGCTAAAACCACAGTCAAATAGTGCAAGTTATGGAGTTTATTTATTTATTGGTTATTTATGAGAAAAAGTGTTTGAATCTAATGGTACCAATTTCAAGGAAATTAAAGTTTGTTTTTTTTTAATCTAAAAAATAAAATACTTGACAAAAGCCTTTGTGTTTTTGAAAGAAGTGACTTTGATTGAGAATGTTCATCAGAAGCTGTGCCATTTGTCAATTAAAAATAGCTTGCCCCCCCCCTCCCAAAAAAAATCTTAACAATTTTGTGTGTAAGTGTTTTAGTAATGATTGTCAATTCAAAAACCCTTGAAACTGGCACCATCGCACAAAGTGGTACCAAAAAATGAAAACAAAAGCCCCAAGTTTGTCATCTCAGCTCTAGATAAAGGCTGGCACGGATTGGACAACCACAGATGGACTGGCCACCTGTTAAAAAAAGGGTAAAGATATGAGGTTTAATTCTGATTTAATCTAGTTAGCTACAGTTCATGTAATTAGATACAGTTTTAACAAATAAATATAAATTAATTCATCTGAATACCTACCATTATGTCCTGCTCCAGATCCTTACATATCTGCCTCTGGAGAAAACAACAACAACAACACAGACAGCATTGTTATTGTTTTACAGACTTCCACAAACTACACGTCTACACGAAATCAGTCTCTTACTGTAACTAATGGCTCATCAATTGGTATCTAAATCAATGACCACATAATGAACCTAGCTCTCCGGGGCCCTGTCCAGAAAAAAAGCCCTGTACTTCCTCCCTAGACACTTGTAGAGATGTGAGAGGATAGGCCAGTCAGGTGTACTCCTCTAGCTACTAACTAAATCAGTAACTCACCCCAGGTGTACTCCTCTAACTACTAACTAAACTAGTAACTCACCCCAGGTGTACTCCTCTAACTACAAACTACACTAGTAACTCACCCCAGGTGTCCTCCACTAACTACTAACAATACTAGTAACTCACCCCAGGTGTACTCCTCTAACTACACTAGTAACTCACCCCAGGTGTACTCCTCTAACTACTAACTATACTAGTAACTCACCCCAGGTGTACTCCTCTAACTACACTAGTAACTCACCCCAGGTGTACTCCTCTAACTACACTAGTAACTCACCCCAGGTGTACTCCTCTAACTACACTAGTAACTCACCCCAGGTGTACTCGTCTAACTACTAACTATACTAGTAACTCACCCCAGGTGTACTCCTCTAACTACACTAGTAACTCACCCCAGGTGTACTCCTCTAACTACACTAGTAACTCACCCCAGGTGTCCTCCTCTAACTACACTAGTAACTCACCCCAGGTGTACTCCTCTAACTACACTAGTAACTCACCCCAGGTGTACTCCTCTAACTACACTAGTAACTCACCCCAGGTGTACTCCTCTAACTACACTAGTAACTCACCCCAGGTGTACTCCTCTAACTACACTAGTAACTCACCCCAGGTGTACTCCTCTAACTACACTAGTAACTCACCCCAGGTGTACTCCTCTAACTACACTAGTAACTCACCCCAGGTGTAGGTCTTCAGATTCTTCAGGTGGCGGACTCTGCAGGTGTACTCCTCCCCGCTGGCTGGTGTGAATCCAACACTCTTGGTGAGGTGGAACTGCCATCCCTGTTCGAAGGCCAGGTCTGTCTGCTTGGCGTCGGGGATCTCCACGCCGTTCTTCAGGAGCTGGATGCTGATGTCAGGGGGGTGGAAGCCACTCACGTGACAGATCAGGGTGTTCTTATCGCCAAAGTTGCCAGGGTTACGGCTGTACACCTGCACCTTGGGGGGAGCTGGTAGAAATACGAAAGGAAACGCCATAGGGAGATTCATAGGTTTTCATTCGTTTTAAAAGTGTTATTATTCCATTTGCAGGTATTGGAATACATAAATATAGTCCTTTACATTTCACACAGGTAGGCTATATATTTTAACAAAGTTATTTAAAAGTAAAGTACACTTAGGGACAAAGGTCTGTGAGTTATCAGACATTTATTATGGCTCGGGCCAATACTGGCTGCCAAAGACAGCAGCCATTTCATTTAAAATGAAAGTAAAATCTGGAGGGGATTACCAGCCATAACAAAATGTGGCGTCATGTCAATGTCGGCCTATACCAGGTAGGCTATAACATAACCTATCCACTGAAACAATCACTTAACGTTATATTTTTGATCAGGTTAAAAACCTTACATTAGGTTTACATTACATTAACTTTACATTATGTGACATCACACTTCTCACAAAAATGTACAGGCATGCCAGCGAATAGTTGAGGATTAAAAATCAATGATTAGGATGTAGAAATGATGATTATCTAGCAAAAAAATGGCAAAAGGTTCATGCAAATTATTTAGCTAGGGCTCGAGGTTGTGGTGTCCTTCCTCCCACATGACATGACAATGTAGGGTTTACAAGAAACAGTGTTTAATAAACAAACCCCCCAAAAAACTACAGAAAAGTTATACGTAAAACGTAAAACTACAATATAAACAGCGTACAAACAAACTGATGAAATCGATAAAGACGTGCATTTCCAAACGTTGCGTTGACTTTATAAAACAAGATACTTACATTCTTTGGCCTCCACAGCGCTGTAAATGAGCCCAAGTACAACGATTGACAGAATATACTTCATATTTGGTGTAATTCGGAATTATTCGTACTCAAATAAAATAGATAATGGAAAGATCCGTCTGCCTGTGCCTGGCTGTGGAAATAACCTAACTGAAAGTAAGGCACTCGTGACACTCGTATAAATGATCTCCAGGACCGCCTCCTCTCTATTTTTAAAAGCCAATCAAAAATGGTAGATTTCTGTTGTCAGGCTAAAGAAAGCCGCACAGGTTAAATAGTTTATTGGGGAGGGCTATAGTCTGGAAATAACCTGAAATCCAGGTGAGTTACCATAATAGCAATTTCGATGTATGTCATGAGATATTATTATTTGACCATGCTGGTCATTTATGAACATTTGAACATCTTGGCCATGTTCTGTTATAATCTCCACCGGCACAGACAACCAGAAGAGGACTGGCCACCCCACATAGCCTGGTTCCTCTCTAGGTTTCTAATCTCTACCTGGTACAGCCAGAAGAGGACTGGCCACCCCTCATAGCCTGGTTCCTCTCTAGGTTTCTTCCTAGGTTTTGGCCTTTCTAGGGAGTTTTTCCTAGCCACCGTGCTTCTACACCTGCATTGCTTGCTGTTTGGGGTTTTAGGCTGGGTTTCTGTACAGCACTTTGAGGCGGCAGGGTAGCCTAGTGGTTAGAACGTTGGGCAAGCAAGTTCAAATCCCCCAGCTAGCTGACTGACGTTCTGCCCCTGAACTAGGCAGTTAACCCACTGTTCCTAGGCCGTCATTGACAATAAGAATTTGTTCTTAACTGACTTGCCTGGTTAAATAAAGGTAAAATAAATAAAAAAAAATAGCCGATTGGAGGCTATATATATATATATATAGTAAGGCTATATAAATACATTTGAATACATGTTATTTCACCTTTGCATCCATTTTGAGAATAAAAATATATAGAATAGAATAAATAGTTGTTTGGCATTTCAATATTTTGTGTCTCCATTGATCTAATTGTATTTGTATTTATTTAACTAGTCAGTTAAGAACAAATTCTTATTTACAATGATGGCCCACCCCGGCCAAACCCGGACGACGCTGGGTCAATTGTGCGCAGCCCCATGGGATGTGATACAGCCTCGAATCGAACCAGGGACTGTTGTGACGCCTCTTGCACTGAGATGCAGTGCATTAAGACTGCTGCGCCACTCGGGACCCCAAATATATGAGTATGAGTAGAGTGAAAAGTTGCTAGAATGGTTACACAACATTACTTATGTTGTGTAACCATAATACAAAATTACAATGCATGTATCTCTTTAAAAATATGTGTATTTATATGCTATTTTCAGATTTTATTGAACAGCGGGAGGATGACAGTGTGGAAAGATAGTTTATATCAGGCAGTACGCAGGATTTGAACCCAGGCCGACACCGTAGACGTGCGGCATAGACCACCCTAGACCACAATACACATACCTCTTTTGATTAAGTTTTTTTGTTTTGAGTTTTAGCATAAAGTTGAGCATTGTCTACTCAACCGCTTTAATAGTTCCCTGAAAAAAAAGACCCTTTATCAACAGTTAGTGGTGTGTTACGCTATTGCAGGTTTCACAGAAATCACGAGCCATGTCACATGACGAACGTTTACAAACCAAGCCGGAAGTGGAGTGAACTGACGCACGTCAACCGGAACAGCTGTGCAAGGGCCCCAAAACAGAAAACATCAAGGCAGTATTTTAGTCTGAATTAAAGCTGGATCAAGATGACTACACCTGAAAAATACCCTAGGTCTTCAATTGAAGATGATTTCAACTATGGAACAAATGTTGCGACAGCGAGTGTGCAAATCCGGATGGGTAAGAGAAGACCCGTTGTAGTCTATTTACCTAGCTAGCCTAGCTGATGATGGTTGCTAACTAGCAAGCTAACTAGCAATCTTTTCAATATGTCTAGATCATACCTTGCCAAATGAAATAAACGATGTGACATTTATCGTGGTGGCAACTAACTAAATGACAGAATAAAATACATCTGCTGCTATAGAATTGAACTAAATAAATCATGATTTCAATAAGCCAACTTAGCTGTCTTATCTATTTATTCTCTCTCTCTCTCTCTCTCTCCCCGGAAAAGATTTCCTGCGCAAGGTATACACCATCCTTTCTCTTCAGATCATCCTGACCACGGCTACCTCTGCTCTCTTCATGTACTGTGACACCATCAAGGACTTTGTCCATTCAAGGTCAATTGTGAACTATTAGTAGGCCTGCGTAATTCAATGGGCATATCTGGGAAACACTGTGGTAGAAGGGTAATGAAGGGTGGGTATAATTTGTGGAACGTTCCAACAGGAATCTGTTCCAAAAAAAACGTTGTAAATAACAAGGCTGCCAACAAACAACACATAGAAAGTTGAATAGCGGCATAATAAGATACCGGGTAGAAAGGGTGGGCTATTTCATTAAGTTTTTCACTCGCCACGTTTATTTCCGAAAAAATATCTGTCCTCTCTCTGGTAGCCTACGGACAAACATTAAGAATAAGCTACGTGGTGAGTTGATGCCTAGTCGGCAACTAGTTAGCTAGGGGAATTGATCATGCTACTTTGTGTGCGTTGTTTGTTTGGCATCCTTGTACTTTACAAAGTTTTTGGATCAGATTCCTGTTGGAACATAACACAAATTATTACCTGGGTGATGATATTGGTATGATAGATATTAGTAAATGATACCCACCTGGGTAATGGTATTGGTATGATAGATATCAGTAAATGATACCCACCTGGGTAATGATATTGGTATGATAGATATTAGTAAATGATACCCACCTGGGTAATGATATTGGTATGATAGATATTAGTAAATGATACCCACCTGGGTAATGATATTGGTATGATAGATATTAGTAAATGATACCCACCTGGGTAATGATATTGGTATGATAGATATTAGTAAATGATACCCACCTGGGTAATGATATTGGTATGATAGATATTAGTAAATGATACCCACCTGGGTAATGATATTGGTATGATAGATATTAGTAAATGATACCCACCTGGGTAATGATATTGGTATGATAGATATTAGTAAATGATACCCACCTGGGTAATGATATTGGTATGATAGATATTAGTAAATTCAGATAGTTGAACTAGGGATGTAACGGTAATGATATTGGTATGATAGATATTAGTAAATGATACCCACCTGGGTAATGATATTGGTATGATAGATATTAGTAAATGATACCCACGTGGGTAATGATATTGGTATGATAGATATTAGTAAATGATACCCACCTGGGTAATGATATTGGTATGATAGATATTAGTAAATGATACCCACCTGGGTAATGATATTGGTATGATAGATATTAGTAAATGATACCCACCTGGGTAATGATATTGGTATGATAGATATTAGTAAATGATACCCACCTGGGTAATGATATTGGTATGATAGATATTAGTAAATGATACCCACCTGGGTAATGATATTGGTATGATAGATATTAGTAAATGATACCCACCTGGGTAATGATATTGGTATGATAGATATTAGTAAATGATACCCACCTGGGTAATGATATTGGTATGATAGATATTAGTAAATGATACCCACCTGGGTAATGATATTGGTATGATAGATATTAGTAAATGATACCCACCTGGGTAATGATATTGGTATGATAGATATTAGTAAATGATACCCACCTGGGTAATGATATTGGTATGATAGATATTAGTAAATGATACCCACCTGGGTAATGATATTGGTATGATAGATATTAGTAAATGATACCCACCTGGGTAATGATATTGGTATGATAGATATTAGTAAACGATACCCACCTGGGTAATGATATTGGTATGATAGATATTAGTAAACGATACCCACCTGGGTAATGATATTGGTATGATAGATATTAGTAAATGATACCCACGTGGGTAATGATATTGGTATGATAGATATTAGTAAATGATACCCACCTGGGTAATGATATTGGTATGATAGATATTAGTAAACGATACCCACCTGGGTAATGATATTGGTATGATAGATATTAGTAAATGATACCCACGTGGGTAATGATATTGGTATGATAGATATTAGTAAATGATACCCACCTGGGTAATGATATTGGTATGATAGATATTAGTAAATGATACCCACCTGGGTAATGATATTGGTATGATAGATATTAGTAAACGATACCCACCTGGGTAATGATATTGGTATGATAGATATTAGTAAATGATACCCACGTGGGTAATGATATTGGTATGATAGATATTAGTAAATGATACCCACCTGGGTAATGATATTGGTATGATAGATATTAGTAAATGATACCCACCTGGGTAATGATATTGGTATGATAGATATTAGTAAATGATACCCACCTGGGTAATGATATTGGTATGATAGATATTAGTACATTCAGATAGTTGAACGCGTACTCCACTAGGGCTGTAACGGTAATGATATTGGTATGATAGATATTAGTAAATGATACCCACCTGGGTAATGATATTGGTATGATAGATATTAGTAAATGATACCCACCTGGGTAATGATATTGGTATGATAGATATTAGTAAATTCAGGATGTTGAACGCGTACTCCACTAGGGATGTAACGGTAATGATATTGGTATGATAGATATTAGTAAATGATACCCACCTGGGTAATGATATTGGTATGATAGATATTAGTAAATTATACCCACCTGGGTAATGATATTGGTATGATAGATATTAGTAAATTCAGGATGTTGAACGCGTACTCCACTAGGGATGTAACGGTAATGATATTGGTATGATAGATATTAGTAAATGATACCCACCTGGGTAATGATATTGGTATGATAGATATTAGTAAATGATACCCACCTGGGTAATGATATTGGTATGATAGATATTAGTAAATTCAGGATGTTGAACGCGTACTCCACTAGGGATGTAACGGTAATGGATGAAAACCGTCATAAAAATAAATAACGCCAAAAAAAACGTTAAAATAGGCATACATTAATTATTATGGGGGGGGGGGTGAATGTACGCCAATCCTCCACCCCCCCAAATAGCCCTATACACCAGCATTGTGCATGTATTTATATACTGTAAGGAGACTTGTATTTTGGCTACCCGATGACATCAAATTACTATTATTCTAATCTCTCCAGCCTGGGTGTCAGTCTGTTTCTGCCGTGTTGTCAACTCCTCATGGGACTTTCAATGGAGTATGCAAAGGGACAAGAGTCCAACCAGATGTGCACTAGTATACTCTGTCCCAACACGCTTCCTGGTTGGCTTGGTTCTGACTCTCTCATTGGTTCTGTACCCCCTCCAGTCCAGCGGTTGTGTTGGTGTCAGCCATTGGCTCCCTGGTGTTGATCATTGCCCTGGCCTTCTACAGACATCAACACCCCATTAACCTGTACCTGCTTGCCGCATTCGTAAGTTCTGGTTTGCACAAATTATGTCCCCAAATGGCACCCTATTCCCTATATAGTGCACTACTTTTGATCCAGGGCCCATAGGGTTCTGGTCGAAAGTAGTGCACTATATAGGGAATAGTGGCCCTGGTTAAAAGTAGTGCCACGATGTAATGAGTTTGTTTAAGCTTAACATTGTTTTCTTTCTCTCTTTCAGACTCTGTTGGAGTCGGTGTCTGTTGCTACCGCAGGTGAGTTCTGCCCTTTGCTTGATGTTGATTCATCTTTTGAGAAGTTTTCTTATCTTTTTAGTTCAAAATATCCACCGCTTCTATATAAATTATAAATGATATTCACGTCTCAATAAATAATCAATTAGTTCATCTACTGTGAGACACCTGTGACCTCATTAGTAATATGATTATTCATATCGACCCCCCCCCCCTACTGTGTTTCCATAGCAACTCCACAGGCTTCACTCCTTGCCTGCATCCGACATGGCATCCTATTCACTATATAGGGAATAAGGTGCACTAATTAGTGCCCTTTATAGGGAATAAGGTGCACTAATTAGTGCCCTTTATAGGGAATAGGGTGCACTAATTAGTGCCCTTTATAGGGAATAGGGTGCACTAATTAGTGCCCTTCATAGGGAATAGGGTGCACTAATTAGTGCCCTTTATAGGGAATAGGGTGCACTAATTAGTGCCCTTTATAGGGAACCGGGTGCACTAATTAGTGCCCTTTATAGGGAACCGGGTGCACTAATTAGTGCCCTTTATAGGGAATAGGGTGCACTAATTAGTGCCCTTTATAGGAAATACGTTTCAATTTCAGACGCAGTCCTCGTTGTTTGTTCCCTCCTATACATTGTGAACCAGGCATGTGTTTGTGTTGTTGTCTCTGTAGTGACCTTCTATGAGTATTCCATCGTGCTCCAGGCCTTCTTCCTCACAGCAGCTGTGTTCCTTGGGCTGACTGCCTACACCTTCCAGTCTAAGAGAGACTTCAGTAAACTGGGAGCTGGGTAAGAGGCCTTAAACTCCTCTCATAGACCCGGCTGTGTCTGAAATTAGCACCCTCTATTTCAACAGTGGTGCACTATGTAGGGAATAGGGTCACATATATATCAGATATATTACCTATTTATTATAGCTGTTACAGATATATTACCTATTTATTATAGCTGTTACAGATATATTATCTATTTATTATAGCTGTTACACTGTTACAGATATATTACCTATTTATTATAGCTGTTACAGATATATTACCTATTTATTATAGCTGTTACAGATATATTACCTATTTATTATAGCTGTTACAGATATATTACCTATTTATTATAGCTGTTACAGATATATTACCTATTTATTATAGCTGTTACAGATATATTACCTATTTATTATAGCTGTTACAGATATATTACCTATTTATTATAGCTGTTACAGATATATTACCTATTTATTATATCTGCTACAGATATATTACCTATTTATTATAGCTGTTACAGATATATTACCTATTTATTATAGCTGCTACAGATATATTACCTATTTATTATAGCTGTTACAGATATATTACCTATTTATTATAGCTGTTACAGATATATTACCTATTTATTATAGCTGTTACAGATATATTACCTATTTATTATAGCTGTTACAGATATATTACCTATTTATTATAGCTGATACAGATATATTACCTATTTATTATAGCTGTTACAGATATATTACCTATTTATTATAGCTGTTACAGATATATTACCTATTTATTATAGCTGTTACAGATATATTACCTATTTATTATAGCTGTTACAGATATATTACCTATTTATTATAGCTGTTACAGATATATTACCTATTTATTATAGCTGCTACACTGCTACAGATATATTACCTATTTATTATAGCTGTTACAGATATATGACCTATTTATTATAGCTGTTACAGATATATTACCTATTTATTATAGCTGTTACACTCTTACACCCTTTGCTTGATGTTGATTCATCTGTTGAGAAGTTTTCTTATCTTTTTAGTTCAAAATATCCCCCGCTCCTATATAAATTATAAATTATATTCACGTCTCAATAAATAATCAATTAGTTAATCTACTGTGAGACACCTGTGACCTCATTAGTAATATGATTATTCATATCGACCCCCCCCCCCTTACTGTGTTTCCATAGCAACACCACAGGCTTCACTCCCTGCCTGCATCCGACATGGCATCCTATTCACTATATAGGGAATAAGGTGCACTAATTAGTGCCCTTTATAGGGAATAGGGTGCACTAATCAGTGTCCTTTATAGGGAATAGGGTGCACTAATTAGTGCCCTTTATAGGGAATAGGGTGCACTAATTAGTGCCCCCCTTACCTATTTATTATAGCTGCTACACTGTTACAGATATATTACCTATTTATTATAGCTTCTACAGATATATTACCTATTTATTATAGCTGTTACAGATATATTACCTATTTATTATAGCTGCTACAGATATATTACCTATTTATTATAGCTGTTACACTGTTACAGATATATTACCTATTTATTATAGCTGTTACAGATATATTACCTATTTATTATAGCTGTTACAGATATATTACCTATTTATTATAGCTGTTACAGATATATTACCTATTTATTATAGCTGTTACAGATATATTACCTATTTATTATAGCTGCTACACTGTTACAGATATATTACCTATTTATTATAGCTGCTACAGATATATTACCTATTTATTATAGCTGTTACAGATATATTACCTATTTATTATAGCTGCTACACTGCTACAGATATATTACCTATTTATTATAGCTGTTACACTGCTACAGATATATTACCTATTTATTATAGCTGTTACAGATATATTACCTATTTATTATAGCTGTTACACTGCTACAGATATATTACCTATTTATTATAGCTGTTACAGATATATTACCTATTTATTATAGCTGCTACACTGCTACAGATATATTACCTATTTATTATAGCTGTTACACTGTTACAGATATATTACCTATTTATTATAGCTGCTACACTGCTACAGATATATTACCTATTTATTATAGCTGTTACACTGTTACAGATATATTACCTATTTATTATAGCTGTTACAGATATATTACCTATTTATTATAGCTGTTACAGATATATTACCTATTTATTATAGCTGTTACAGATATATTACCTATTTATTATAGCTGTTACAGATATATTACCTATTTATTATAGCTGTTACAGATATATTACCTATTTATTATAGCTGTTACAGATATATTACCTATTTATTATAGCTGTTACAGATATATTACCTATTTATTATAGCTGTTACAGATATATTACCTATTTATTATAGCTGTTACATATATATTACCTATTTATTATAGCTGCTACACTGTTACAGATATATTACCTATTTATTATAGCTGTTACAGATATATTACCTATTTATTATAGCTGCTACACTGTTACAGATATATTACCTATTTATTATAGCTGTTACAGATATATTACCTATTTATTATAGCTGTTACAGATATATTACCTATTTATTATAGCTGTTACAGATATATTACCTATTTATTATAGCTGTTACAGATATATTACCTATTTATTATAGCTGTTACACTGTTACAGATATATTACCTATTTATTATAGCTGTTACAGATATATTACCTATTTATTATAGCTGCTACACTGTTACAGATATATTACCTATTTATTATAGCTGTTACAGATATATTACCTATTTATTATAGCTGTTACAGATATATTACCTATTTATTATAGCTGTTACACTGTTACAGATATATTACCTATTTATTATAGCTGATACAGATATATTACCTATTTATTATAGCTGCTACAGATATATTACCTATTTATTATAGCTGTTACAGATATATTACCTATTTATTATAGCTGTTACAGATATATTACCTATTTATTATAGCTGTTACAGATATATTACCTATTTATTATAGTTGTTACAGATATATTACCTATTTATTATAGCTGCTACAGATATATTACCTATTTATTATAGCTGTTACAGATATATTACCTATTTATTATAGCTGTTACAGATATATTACCTATTTATTATAGCTGTTACAGATATATTACCTATTTATTATAGCTGCTACACTGTTACAGATATATTACCTATTTATTATAGCTGCTACAGATATATTACCAATGTGTTTTTAGAGGTTATTTCTAAACACCAAGCATGGTCTCAGGTTTGTTAGTGCTGTCTTGATGACAACGTCCACAGGAGCCACTAACACCCCTCCTTGATAAAGCTTCACCCACAACTGTATGGTTGTCAACTACAGACAGAGTGTATTAGGGTACCTGCTGGTTGAACGCTAGGGACAGAATCTGAATCTTCACTGTGTTCCAGACTGTTCTCCGGCCTGTGGATCCTGATCATCGCTGGTTTCATGAAGGTGAGTTTCGTCCTTTTTACAGTTTCTGTTTACTGTTAAAATTCTGTTTTCCTTCAGGTAGTGGTTGCTACAGTAGAGTTGGTTTCAGGTAGTGGTTACTACAGTAGAGTTGGTTTCAGGTAGTGGTTACTACAGTAGAGGTGGTTTCAGGTAGTGGTTACTACAGTAGAGGTGGTTTCAGGTAGTGGTTACTACGGTAGAGGTGGTTTCAGGTAGAGTTGGTTTCAGGTAGTGGTTACTACGGTAGAGGTGGTTACTACAGTAGAGGTGGTTTCAGGTTTCAGGTAGTGGTTACTACAGTAGAGGTGGTTTCAGGTAGTGGTTACTACAGTAGAGGTGGTTTCAGGTAGTGGTTACTACAGTAGAGGTGGTTTCAGGTAGTGGTTACTACAGTAGAGGTAGTTTCAGGTAGTGGTTACTACGGTAGAGGTGGATTCAGGTAGTGGTTACTACAGTAGAGGTGGTTTCAGGTAGTGGTTACTACAGTAGAAGTGGTTTCAGGTAGTGGTTACTACAGTAGAGGTGGTTTCAGGTTTCAGGTAGTGGTTACTACAGTAGAGGTGGTTTCAGGTAGTGGTTACTACAGTAGAGGTGGTTTCAGGTAGTGGTTACTACGGTAGAGGTGGTTACTACAGTAGAGGTGGTTACTACAGTAGAGGTGGTTACTACAGTAGAGGTGGTTACTACGGTAGAGGTGGTTTCAGGTAGTGGTTACTACAGTAGAGGTGGTTTCAGGTAGAGTTGGTTTCAGGTAGTGGTTACTACGGTAGAGGTGGTTTCAGGTAGTGGTTACTACAGTAGAGGTGGTTTCAGGTAGAGTTGGTTTCAGGTAGTGGTTACTATGGTAGAGGTGGTTTCAGGTAGTGGTTACTACGGTAGAGGTGGTTACTACAGTAGAGGTGGTTTCAGGTAGTGGTTACTACGGTAGAGGTGGTTTCAGGTAGTGGTTACTACAGTAGAGGTGGTTACTACAGTAGAGGTGGTTTCAGGTAGAGTTGGTTTCAGGTAGTGGTTACTATGGTAGAGGTGGTTTCAGGTAGTGGTTACTACGGTAGAGGTGGTTACTACAGTAGAGGTGGTTTCAGGTAGTGGTTACTACGGTAGAGGTGGTTTCAGGTAGTGGTTACTACAGTAGAGGTGGTTACTACAGTAGAGGTGGTTTCAGGTAGTGGTTACTATGGTAGAGGTGGTTTCTGGTAGTGGTTACTACAGTAGAGGTGGTTTCAGGTAGTGGTTACTACAGTAGAGGTGGTTTCAGGTAGTGGTTACTACAGTAGAGGTGGTTACTGCAGTAGAGGTGGTTTCAGGTAGTGGTTACTACAGTAGAGGTGGTTTCAGGTAGAGTTGGTTTCAGGTAGTGGTTACTTCAGTAGAGGTGGTTTCAGGTAGTGGTTACTACAGTAGAGGTGGTTTCAGGTAGTGGTTACTACAGTAGAGGTGGTTTCAGGTAGTGGTTACTACAGTAGAGGTGGTTTCAGGTAGTGGTTACTACAGTAGAGGTGGTTTCAGGTAGTGGTTACTACAGTAGAGGTGGTTACTACGGTAGAGGTGGTTTCTGGTAGTGGTTACTACAGTAGAGGTGGTTTCAGGTAGTGGTTACTACAGTAGAGGTGGTTTCAGGTAGTGGTTACTACAGTAGAGGTGGTTTCAGGTAGTGGTTACTACAGTAGAGGTGGTTTCAGGTAGTGGTTACTACAGTAGAGGTGGTGTCTGGTAGTGGTTACTACAGTAGAGGTGGTTTCTGGTAGTGGTTACTACAGTAGAGGTGGTTACTACAGTAGAGGTGGTTTCAGGTAGTGGTTACTACAGTAGAGGTGGTTTCAGGTAGTGGTTACTACAGTAGAGGTGGTTTCTGGTAGTGGTTACTACAGTAGAGGTGGTTACTACGGTAGAGGTGGTTTCAGGTAGTGGTTACTACAGTAGAGGTGGTTTCAGGTAGTGGTTACTACAGTAGAGGTGGTTTCTGGTAGTGGTTACTACAGTAGAGGTGGTTACTACAGTAGAGGTGGTTTCTGGTAGTGGTTACTACGGTAGAGGTGGTTACTACAGTAGAGGTGGTTTCAGGTAGTGGTTACTACAGTAGAGGTGGTTACTACAGTAGAGGTGGTTTCAGGTAGTGGTTACTACGGTAGAGGTGGTTTCAGGTAGTGGTTACTACAGTAGAGGTGGTTTCAGGTAGTGGTTACTACAGTAGAGGTGGTTTCAGGTAGTGGTTACTACATTAGAGGTGGTTTCAGGTAGTGGTTACTACAGTAGAGGTGGTTTCAGGTAGTGGTTACTACAGTAGAGGTGGTTTCAGGTAGTGGTTACTACAGTAGAGGTGGTTTCAGGTAGTGGTTACTACAGTAGAGGTGGTTACTACAGTAGAGGTGGTTTCTGGTAGTGGTTACTATGGTAGAGGTGGTTTCAGGTAGTGGTTACTACAGTAGAGGTGGTTACTACAGTAGAGGTGGTTTCAGGTAGTGGTTACTACAGTAGAGGTGGTTTCAGGTAGTGGTTACTACAGTAGAGGTGGTTTCAGGTAGTGGTTACTATGGTAGAGGTGGATTCAGGTAGTGGTTAACATGGTAGAGGTGGTTTCTGGTAGTGGTTACTATGGTAGAGGTGGTTTCAGGTAGTGGTTACTACAGTAGAGGTGGTTTCAGGTAGTGGTTACTACAGTAGAGGTGGTTACTACAGTAGAGGTGGTTTCTGGTAGTGGTTACTACAGTATAGGTGGTTTCTGGTAGTGGTTACCATGGTAGAGGTGGTTTCTGGTAGTGGTTACTACAGTAGAGGTGGTTTCTGGTAGTGGTTACTATGGTAGAGGTGGTTTCTGGTAGTGGTTACTACAGTAGAGGTGGTTTCTGGTAGTGGTTACTACAGTAGAGGTGGTTTCTGGTAGTGGTTACTACAGTAGAGGTGGTTTCTGGTAGTGGTTACTACAGTAGAGGTCGTTTCTGGTAGTGGTTACTATGGTAGAGGTGGTTTCTGGTAGTGGTTACTACAGTAGAGGTGGTTTCTGGTAGTGGTTACTACAGTAGAGGTGGTTTCTGGTAGTGGTTACTACAGTAGAGGTGGTTTCTGGTAGTGGTTACTACGGTAGAGGTGGTTACTACAGTAGAGGTGGTTACTACAGTAGAGGTGGTTTCTGGTAGTGGTTACTACAGTAGAGGTGGTGTCTGGTAGTGGTTACTACAGTAGAGGTGGTTTCTGGTAGTGGTTACTACAGTAGAGGTGGTTACTACAGTAGAGGTGGTTTCTGGTAGTGGTTACTACAGTAGAGGTGGTTTCTGGTAGTGGTTACTACAGTAGAGGTGGTTTCTGGTAGTGGTTACTACAGTAGAGGTGGTTTCAGGTAGTGGTTACTACAGTAGAGGTGGTTACTACAGTAGAGGTGGTTTCAGGTAGTGGTTACTACGGTAGAGGTGGTTTCAGGTAGTGGTTACTACAGTAGAGGTGGTTACTACAGTAGAGGTGGTTTCAGGTAGTGGTTACTACAGTAGAGGTGGTTTCAGGTAGTGGTTACTACGGTAGAGGTGGTTTCAGGTAGTGGTTACTACAGTAGAGGTGGTTACTACAGTAGAGGTGGTTTCAGGTAGTGGTTACTATGGTAGAGGTGGTTACTACAGTAGAGGTGGTTACTACAGTAGAGGTGGTTTCTGGTAGTGGTTACTACAGTAGAGGTGGTGTCTGGTAGTGGTTACTACAGTAGAGGTGGTTTCTGGTAGTGGTTACTACAGTAGAGGTGGTTACTACAGTAGAGGTGGTGTCTGGTAGTGGTTACTACAGTAGAGGTGGTGTCTGGTAGTGGTTACTACAGTAGAGGTGGTTACTACAGTAGAGGTGGTTTCTGGTAGTGGTTACTACAGTAGAGGTTGTTTCTGGTAGTGGTTACTACAGTAGAGGTGGTTTCTGGTAGTGGTTACTACAGTAGAGATGGTTTCTGGTAGTGGTTACTACAGTAGAGGTGGTTACTACAGTAGAGGTGGTTTCAGGTAGTGGTTACTACAGTAGAGGTGGTTTCTGGTAGTGGTTACTACAGTAGAGGTGGTTTCTGGTAGTGGTTACTACGGTAGAGGTGGTTTCAGGTAGTGGTTACTATGGTAGCGGTGGATTCTGGTAGTGGTTACTACAGTAGAGGTGGTTTCTGGTAGTGGTTACTATGGTAGAGGTGGTTTCAGGTAGTGGTTACTACAGTAGAGGTGGTTTCAGGTAGTGGTTACTACGGTAGAGGTGGTTACTACAGTAGAGGTGGTTTCAGGTAGTGGTTACTACAGTAGAGGTGGTTTCAGGTAGTGGTTACTACAGTAGAGGTGGTTTCAGGTAGTGGTTACTATGGTAGAGGTGGTTTCAGGTAGTGGTTACTACAGTAGAGGTGGTTTCTGGTAGTGGTTACTATGGTAGAGGTGGTTTCAGGTAGTGGTTACTATGGTAGAGGTGGATTCTGGTAGTGGTTACTACAGTAGAGGTGGTTTCTGGTAGTGGTTACTATGGTAGAGGTGGTTACTACAGTAGAGGTGGTTACTACAGTAGAGGTGGTTTCTGGTAGTGGTTACTATGGTAGAGGTGGTTTCTGGTAGTGGTTACTATGGTAGAGGTAGGTCATTACCATTCTTTTCAACATCCATTATCTCTTCATTTTCCATTATTTTTCTATGTAGTCATTCCTCATTAACGCCTTGTCAGTCAGTCATCCATCTATCATCCGTCCATTCAGACATCCTTAATCTATCAGTCAGTCAATCCATCTATCATCCGTCCATTCAAACATCCTTAATCTATCAGTCAGTCAATCCATCTATCATCCGTCCATTCAGACATCCTTAATCTATCCAGTCAATCATCCATCTATCATCCGTCCATTCAGACATCCTTAATCCATCCCTCAGTCAATCCATCTATCATCCGTCCATTCAGACATCCTTAATCTATCCGTCAATCAGTCATCCATCTATCATCCGTCCATTCTGACATCCTTAATCTATCCGTCAATCAGTCATCCATCTATCATCCGTCCATTCAGACATCCTTAATCTATCCGTCAATCAGTCATCCATCTATCATCCGTCCATTCAGACATCCTTAATCTATCCGTCAATCAGTCATCCATCTATCATCCGTCCATTCAGACATCCTTAATCTATCCTTCAGTCAGTCATCCATCTATCATCCGTCCATTCAAACATCCTTAATCTATCCGTCAGTCAGTCATCCATCTATCATCCGTCCATTCAGACATCCTTAATCTATCTGTCAGTCAGTCATCCATCTATCATCCGTCCATTCAGACATCCTTAATCTATCTGTCAGTCAGTCATCCATCTATCATCCGTCCATTCAGACATCCTTAATCCATCCGTCAGTCAGTCATCCATCTATCATCCGTCCATTCAGACATCCTTAATCCATCCGTCAGTCAATCCATCTATCCACAGTTTAATCTGAGTCTCCTCTCCCCCCCCCCCCCCCCATCTATCCACAGTTTAATCTGAATCTCCTCTCCCTCCTCCTCCTCTTCTCCCCTCCCCCCCAGCTCTTCTTCCAGAATGACACAGTGGAGCTGTTGTTTGCTGGTGCGGGAGCTCTGTTGTTCTGTGGCTTCATCATCTACGACACCCACCTCCTGATGCACCAGCTGTCCCCTGAGGAGCACGTCCTGGCCTCCATTAACCTGTACCTGGACATCGTTAACCTCTTCCTGCACATCCTCCGCATGCTGGACTCCATGAAGAAAAACTGACCTTCTATTCCCTCATTTAGTGCACTACACTACACACTATTACCTAATTTAGTGCACTACGTTTTGACCAGGGCCCTGTATGAACGTAGTGCACCGTAAAGGGAATAGTGTGTGGTTTGGGACTCTGCCCCCGATTTAGGTGATCAGCTGCTTGGCTCACAGGGTGACTTGGGATCGATTCAGTTCTCAATTCAGTAACATTTTCTTGTAATTATTTATAAAATCCTCATAGAAAAGAAAATTGATATTTATCGATTCACCTCCCATGAATTGAAAACTGATTTGCCCTCCATCTCTGATAGCCGACCCTGCTGTAGATCCTTCCAGTGATGGTGAAACATGAACCCACGCCGTCTTAAGTTTAACCCCTGGAGATAATATTATATTATAACCTGTGCCATTTTGTGTTTTTTATCATTTTGGACTTAATTCTGTTTTTGTTCTCATACTGTTTATTATTCTGAATGTAAAACAAACACAAAAAATCATATTTAATTGTGTGTTGCTCGCTCGGTGAATGATTCCTTTCTGAATATTCAGGCGTACGGATTACGGAAGGTTGTTGTGGTGTAAGAAAGCAGAACACATTTCTTAGGAAAGTACTTCGTTCTACTTTAGTTTTAACTTCCCATCCCCCTCGCTTGCTGGTATACTGAATAAACTGGCCATGATCATTGTAGAAAGACTTGAATAGTAGTCACAGTAAAGTTGTATAAAAATACACTATTCTCTACTATTGACTTCACCAGAGAAAATGTATCACATAGCAACCTATTCCCTATATAGTGCACTACTTTTGACAAGGGTACGCATCCCAAATGGGTCCCTATTCCCTATATAGTACACTACTTATGACCAGAACCCGTGTCCCAAATGGGACCCAATTCCATATGTAGTGCACTACTTTTGACCAGAGGTCATGTCCCAAATGGGACCCCATTCCCTATATAGTGCACTACTTTTGACCACCAAATGGGACCCTATTCCCTATATAGTACACTACTTTTGACCAAAGCCCTATGGGTCATTTGATGACAGAGATTTGATATGCCAGCAAACAGAGGGATCCTCTGGGAACAGGAAACATGTTCAACCAGTTAGCTGGTGGGCAGAACCATGTACAGTAGAACACTACCACATCAGATGTCAGGAAAGGGAATCTGAAGAACACGACAGGTCTGAACACCAAGAGGTTTCCATTAGACATCATGTAAATACTAATGAAGAGATTTTACTAGGCTCTATATTCTGTTTCCTCAAGTCATTCATTTATTAACAAAGTTGCAATACAAATTGTCACGTGGAATGTAAAGTAGTTGCACATCTATTCAGTGAACTGTGAATCAACCGTCAATTGTATATGCTTTGATTTCTTGATTAAATTGTAAAGTGGAGTGTTTTAAATTTTCATGTAGGTACGTCTGCTTCCTCTAACTCAGTAGAACCAGTTATACCACTAGACCAGGTGAACACTCACCTGTATAGAACCAGTTATACCACTAGACCAGGTGAACACTCACCTGTATAGAACCAGTTATACCATTAGACCAGGTGAACACTCACCTGTATAGAACCAGTTATACCACTAGACCAGGTGAACACTCACCTGTATAGAACCAGTTATAACACTAGACCAGGTGAACACTCACCTGTATAGAACCAGTAGTTATACCACTAGACCAGGTGAACACTCACCTGTATAGAACCAGTAGTTATACCACTAGACCAGGTGAACACTCACCTGTATAGAACCAGTTATACCACTAGACCAGGTGAACACTCACCTGTATAGAACCAGTTATACCACTAGACCAGGTGAACACTCACCTGTATAGAACCAGTTATACCATTAGACCAGGTGAACACTCACCTGTATAGAACCAGTTATACCACTGGACCAGGTGAACACTCACCTGTATAGAACCAGTTATACCACTAGACCAGGTGAACACTCACCTGTATAGAACCAGTTATACCACTAGACCAGGTGAACACTCACCTGTATAGAACCAGTAGTTATACAACTAGACCATGTGAACACTCACCTGTATAGAACCAGTTATACCATTAGACCAGGTGAACACTCACCTGTATAGAACCAGTTATACCACTAGACCATGTGAACACTCACCTGTATAGAACCAGTTATACCATTAGACCAGGTGAACACTCACCTGTATAGAACCAGTTATACCACTAGACCAGGTGAACACTCACCTCTACAGAACCAGTTATACCACTAGACCAGGTGAACACTCACCTCTACAGAACCAGTTATACCACTAGACCAGGTGAACACTCACCTGTATAGAACCAGTTATACCACTAGACCAGGTGAACACTCACCTGTATAGAACCAGTTATACCATTAGACCAGGTGAACACTCACCTGTATAGAACCAGTTATACCACTAGACCAGGTGAACACTCACCTGTATAGAACCAGTTATACCACTAGACCAGGTGAACACTCACCTGTATAGAACCAGTAGTTATACCACTAGACCAGGTGAACACTCACCTGTATAGAACCAGTAGTTATACCACTAGACCAGGTGAACACTCACCTGTATAGAACCAGTTATACCACTAGACCAGGTGAACACTCACCTGTATAGAACCAGTAGTTATACAACTAGACCATGTGAACACTCACCTGTATAGAACCAGTTATACCATTAGACCAGGTGAACACTCACCTGTATAGAACCAGTTATACCACTAGACCATGTGAACACTCACCTGTATAGAACCAGTTATACCATTAGACCAGGTGAACACTCACCTCTACAGAACCAGTTATACCACTAGACCAGGTGAACACTCACCTCTACAGAACCAGTTATACCACTAGACCAGGTGAACACTCACCTCTACAGAACCAGTTATACCACTAGACCAGGTGAACACTCACCTGTATAGAACCAGTTATACCACTAGACCAGGTGAACACTCACCTGTATAGAACCAGTTATACCACTAGACCAGGTGAACACTCATCTGTATAGAACCAGTTATACCACTAGACCAGGTGAACACTCACCTGTATAGAACCAGTTATACCACTAGACCAGGTGAACACTCACCTCTACAGAACCAGTTATACCACTAGACCAGGTGAACACTCACCTGTATAGAACCAGTTATACCACTAGACCAGGTGAACACTCACCTGTATAGAACCAGTTATACCACTAGACCAGGTGAACACTCACCTGTATAGAACCAGTTATACCACTAGACCAGGTGAACACTCACCTGTATAGAACCAGTTATACCACTAGACCAGGTGAACACTCACCTGTATAGAACCAGTTATACCATTAGACCAGGTGAACACTCACCTGTATAGAACCAGTTATACCACTAGACCATGTGAACACTCACCTGTATAGAACCAGTTATACCATTAGACCAGGTGAACACTCACCTGTATAGAACCAGTTATACCACTAGACCAGGTGAACACTCACCTCTACAGAACCAGTTATACCACTAGACCAGGTGAACACTCACCTCTACAGAACCAGTTATACCACTAGACCAGGTGAACACTCACCTGTACAGAACCAGTTATACCACTAGACCAGGTGAACACTCACCTGTATAGAACCAGTTATACCACTAGACCAGGTGAACACTCACCTGTATAGAACCAGTTATACCACTAGACCAGGTGAACACTCACCTCTACAGAACCAGTTATACCACTAGACCAGGTGAACACTCACCTGTATAGAACCAGTTATACCACTAGACCAGGTGAACACTCACCTGTATAGAACCAGTTATACCACTAGACCAGGTGAACACTCACCTGTATAGAACCAGTTATACCACTAGACCATGGGGAACACTCACCTGTATAGAACCAGTTATACCACTAGACCATGGGGAACACTCACCTGTATAGAACCAGTTATACCACTAGACCAGGTGAACACTCACCTGTATAGAACCAGTTATACCACTAGACCAGGTGAACACTCACCTGTATAGAACCAGTTATACCACTAGACCAGGTGAACACTCACCTGTATAGAACCAGTTATACCACTAGACCATGTGAACACTCACCTGTATAGAACCAGTTATACCACTAGACCAGGTGAACACTCACCTGTATAGAACCAGTTATACCACTAGACCAGGTGAACACTCACCTGTATAGAACCAGTTATACCACTAGACCAGGTGAACACTCACCTGTACAGAACCAGTTATACTACTAGACCAGGTGAACACTCACCTGTATAGAACCAGTTATACCACTAGACCAGGTGAACACTCACCTCTACTGAACCAGTTATACCACTAGACCAGGTGAACACTCACCTCTACTGAACCAGTTATACCACTAGACCAGGTGAACACTCACCTGTACAGAACCAGTTATACCACTAGACCAGGTGAACACTCACCTCTACAGAACCAGTTATACCACTAGACCAGGTGAACACTCACCTCTACAGAACCAGTTATACCACTAGACGCGGTGAACGCACCGACAGTGTTTTGCAAAAGTATTCAGACCCTTTTGGATTATTTTACATTTTATTGTTTTACAAATTAGAATTCAAAATGGATTTGTCATTTTATTCATCAATAATTTACACAAAATACTCTGCGATGTCAAAGCGGAAGAAAAATAAATGCATAACTAAAACATAATCGTTGCATATTTATTCAGCCACTTTGTTTAAGCAAACATACTATTAGTTCAGGAGTAAAATGTGGTTTAACAAAACACATAATAAGTGACATCGACTGTGTGAAATAATAGAGGTTAACAACGGCTTCCTTGTCTTTAAGCCTGGTGGTGTCTGCATCATGGTATGGGTATGCTTGCCATTGGCAAATACTGTGGAGTTTTTCAGGATAAAAAGAACCGGGATGGAGCTAAGCACAGGCAAAATCCTAGAGGGGGGAAAAACCTGCTTCAGTCTGCTTTACACCATAGACTGAGAGAGGAATTCAACTTTTAGCAGGACAATAACCTACAACACAAAGCCACATCTACACTGGAGTGGCTTACCAAGGAGACGGTGAAGGTTCCTGAGTGGCCAAGTTACAGTTTTGACTTAAATCTGCTTAAGAATCTATGGCAAGACTTGAACATTGCGGTCTAGCCATGATCCCCAACATCTTGACAGAACTTGAATTGTTTTTAAAGAATAATGGGCAAATATTGTACAGTCCAGGTATGTAGAGCTCTTAGAGACTTACCCAGAAAGACTCACAGCTGGAATCAATGCCAAAGGTGATTCAAACAGGTGTTGACTCAGGGAGCTGAATAATAACACAACAACTATATTTTAGTTATAAAAACATTTATTCATCAATTTTTATTTTTTAATCTTCCACTTTGACCTTAGAGTATTTTGTGTAGATTGTTGACATTAAATCCATTTTCATCCCACGTTGTAGCACCACACACCGTGAAGAAATCCAAGGGGTATGAATACTTCTGCAAGGCATTGAATATACGGTATAAACTATGTTTGGCTGATAAGTAGGAGCAGGCCCACTGTGTTGCTATGGTGAATAGGCTCTGTTATAATGTTTGGTCACAAGTTCCATTCAACCTGCTCTAAACCTAAATATGTTGTTCATACATTCCATACTTTGAGTGTTTTGAGGGAGGGAAAGGCTAGCCTGATCTCGTCTTGATGACCATAGGAGTTGGTTAGACAGCACAAATAGATCTGGGACCAGGCTAGGAAAAGGCTACATTTGGTCGACATGAAGCGCTGTGACCAATGAGTTCAGGGTAGGGACAAGTTCCATTCAGATGCTCTGAGCTTCTAGAATCACCAATGAGTTCAGGGTAGGGACAAGTTCCATTCAGATGCTCTGGGCTTCTAGAGTCACCAATGAGTTCAGGGTAGGGACAAGTTCCATTCAGATGCTCTGAGCTTCTAGAGTCACCAATGAGTTCAGGATAGGGACAAGTTCCATTCAGATGCTCTGAGCTTCTAGTCACCAATGAGTTCAGGGTAGGGACAAGTTCCATTCAGATGCTCTGAGCTTCTAGAGTCACCAATGAGTTCAGGATAGGGACAAGTTCCATTCAGATGCTCTGAGCTTCTAGAGTCACCAATGAGTTCAGGATAGGGACAAGTTCCATTCAGATGCTCTGAGCTTCTAGAGTCACCAATGAGTTCAGGATAGGGACAAGTTCCATTCAGATGCTCTGAGCTTCTAGTCACCAATGAGTTCAGGGTAGGGACAAGTTCCATTCAGATGCTCTGAGCTTCTAGAATCACCAATGAGTTCAGGGTAGGGACAAGTTCCATTCAGATGCTCTGAGCTTCTAGAGTCACCAATGAGTTCAGGGTAGGGACAAGTTCCATTCAGATGCTCTGGAGCTTCTAGAGTCACCAATGAGTTCAGGGTAGGGACAAGTTCCATTCAGATGCTCTGAGCTTCTAGAGTCACCAATGAGTTCAGGGTAGGGACAAGTTCCATTCAGATGCTCTGGAGCTTCTAGAGTCACCAATGAGTTCAGGGTAGGGACAAGTTCCATTCAGATACTCTGAGCTTCTAGAGTCACCAATGAGTTCAGGGTAGGGACAAGTTCCATTCAGATGCTCTGGAGCTTCTAGAGTCACCAATGAGTTCAGGGTAGGGACAAGTTCCATTCAGATGCTCTGGAGCTTCTAGAGTCACCAATGAGAATCATTCAGATGCTCTAAGCCAGTGGTATTCAAAATGTTTCAGTGGGGACCCCATTTTCTCCTCAAGAATTTATTGCGACCTCACCCCGTATAACCTTAAATTCATTGTGTTTTCACACCCTCATCAAAATGAAAAGAAACAAACCAATACATTTATTCAATAAACATTTAAAAAATATAAATTTATTTATTTACATTTGTTTTATTTTTTGTCCCATACAATAATATGTACTCTTTATAATAATAAGTACTTTTAATTCGCGACCCTACTGCAGTTCCCCGAACCTGACATTGACTTCCACTGTTCTAGAGCCACCACCGAGTTCAGAGCAGGAGGGGGGGGGGGGGGGGCAGTACATTTGGTCAACAGAAAGTCCATTATTCAGTGGCCTGTTATGCATAAAGCTTCTCAGAGTATGAGAGCTGATCTAGGATCAGGTCACCCCCCCCCCCCTGTCCATGTAATCTGATTCATTGTGATCTAAACGATACAACTGATCCTAGGTCAACACTCCTATTCTGAGACGGTTGATGAGTCCCAGCTCCTTCAGTAAGTCAGGCCGTTGTCTGAGGTCAGTCTTCAGTGACTCGGGGATGTCCAGTCTGCCGTAGTCCTCCTCTTCTACCAGATTACGGATTAGCATCAGACAACACTCCTGCAGAGAGTACACTGGAACACAGAGAGAAACAATGACGTTTGTGAAACTGTCAATACTCCTGGATAGAGCTGGTCCCAGATCAGACAACACTCCTGGACAGAGCTGGTCCCAGATCTGTCAATAGTCCTGGTCAGAACTGGTCCCAGGTCTGTCAATACTCCTGGTCAGAGCTGGTCCCAGATCTGTCAATACTCCCTGGACAGAGCTGGTCCCAGGTCTGTCAACACTCCCGGACAGAGCTGGTCCCAGGTCTGTCAACACTCCCGGACAGAGCTGGTCCCAGATCTGTCAACACTCCTGGTCAGAGCTGGTCCCAGATCTGTCAACACTCCTGGTCAGAGCTGGTCCCAGGTCTGTCAACACTCCTGGTCAGAGCTGGTCCCAGATCTGTCAACACTCCCTGGACAGAGCTGGTCCCAGATCTATCAACACTCCCTGGACAGAGTTGGTCCCAGGTCTGTCAACATTCCCGGACAGAGCTGGTCCCAGATCTGTCAACACTCCCTGGACAGAGTTGGTCCCAGGTCTGTCAACATTCCCGGACAGAGCTGGTCCCAGATCTGTCAACACTCCCTGGACAGAGTTGGTCCCAGATCTGTCAACATTCCCGGACAGAGCTGGTCCCAGATCTATCAACACTCCCTGGACAGAGTTGGTCCCAGATCTGTCAACATTCCCGGACAGAGCTGGTCCCAGATCTGTCAACACTCCCTGGACAGAGTTGGTCCCAGATCTGTCAACATTCCCGGACAGAGCTGGTCCCAGATCTATCAACACTCCCTGGACAGAGCTGGTCCCAGATCTGTCAACACTCCCTGGACAGAGCTGGTCCCAGATCTATCAACACTCCCTGGACAGAGTTGGTCCCAGATCTGTCAACATTCCCGGACAGAGCTGGTCCCAGATCTGATTGTGCTTTTTGTCTACTCCATCGCCAAGCCAAATGATTTGTTACGACGATTCCATCAGGAGTTGGCCAGATCAGAAAAATATCTGGGACCCAGGCTACTATAAACAATACTGGAACACAGGAAGAAACAATCAAAATAACTTTTTGAGGGGTAAAATGCCAAACAAGTAATGCATGTGTGGGTGGTGACACGAACAACAACTTGAGGGGAAGTCTCAATAGTCTAGGTTGTTTTCCTCTCCTTGTCTGTTGCCTAGGCCTACCATTTATTTATTTTTAAACAGCCTATAGCAGCCTGGGACAGGGAAAATGTCAATGCTATTATTGGTTTGACTCCTTTATATCTAGGTGACAACGAGGAAAGGAAACGACAGCACTAGGAAGTGTAGTGTACAACAGGTGTCTGTCAACGGGGTTGATGAGAAGCAACATAGAGAGGGACACACCTGGGGTAGCTATGACAACATTCAGAAACTTGGGTTTACCATCCTCTTCATATTCGGTGGCAGCTGTTGGCATATAAACATCTTGCTGATTAGCTAAAAGTTTCGCCCCATTTCGAGAGGCTCTGAAAACCCATGGATGCGCTGCGGAGAGTGGAATGAGATGGAGGGAAATTACATGTCACGAACAATAGCTTTAGGCTATAGACTATAACTCGTTAAATTCAACATTTGGGAAAGGCCCATAGCTGAGTAATGCTTTGTTGGGGTATAACTGTCCTCTTGGTTCAACCCATAGCTAAATTACATGACATGTTAAACGTAATACAGATCAAGTATTTGAGTAACACAAGAAAGACATGAGGGAGGGACTCACTCAGAAAAGTATCCATACGTAACAACCCGTCCGTTCGTATATCGCCATAAGAAACTGGATGTCCGGAATAATCCAACCACCATGCTCGGGCGCTTTGTTTCGACTGATTAATAAAATTAACGTGGGTTTCGACATCAGCATTTAGAGACCGGAGAGCTTTATTTTCCCCGCTCACTACTTCCTGCTCCTCCATGACGACAGTGACACTCAGAATGCCACGACGATGTCATTCCCTAAACCAATCACAAGAGGTCACTGTTGTTCAGCGCTCTGACGAGTCAGACATGAAACGTCATTCTCGGAACAACAGATGCCAATAGTCCAATAGAGTCCAGTAGAGTCCAATGGAGTCTAATAGACTCCAGTAGAGTCCAGTATAGTCCAATAGAGTCCAGTAGAGTCCAATAGAGTCCAATAGAGTCCAGTAGAGTCCAATAGAGTCCAGTAGAGTCCAATAGAGTCCAGTAGAGTCCAATGGAGTCTAATAGAGTCTAATAGACTCCAAAATAGTCTAATATAATTTTATAGAGTCCAATAGAGTATAACATAATCTTATAGAATCCAATAGAGTCCTATTAAAGATCTCGGAGTCCTGTGTTATACAGTAGTTAATAATGTGTTAACAACATTAAGGGAGTGTGTGTGTGTGTGTGTGTGTGTGTGTGTGTGTGTGTGTGTGTGTGTGTGTGTGTGTGTGTGTGTGTGTGGCTGTGCTTTAATCTCTGACAAGCTACGTTACCACCATACACTGGTGTGTTTATCCTGTTACCACCCATACACTGGTGTGTTTATCCTGTTACCACCATACACTGGTTCGAGTACAATGCCTGTGCATTGCTCAACACACACACACACACACACACACACACACACACACACACACACACACACACCCCGCCTCCCCTGATCCAACCCACTCTTCTTCTACCCCTTAGTCTGTTTTCCATCCCTCCAGACAGAGAGAGATTACCTATACAGACTCTGTTAATTCTCTGATCTTTAGATAAACAGAGAGAGATTACCTATACAGACTCTGTTAATTCTCTGATCTTTAGACAGACAGACAGACAGACAGACAGACAGACAGACAGACAGACAGACAGACAGACAGACAGACAGACAGACAGACAGACAGACAGACAGACAGACAGACAGACAGAGATTACCTATACAGACTCTATTGATTCTCTGATCTTTAGACAAACAGAGGGAGATTACCTATACAGACTCTATTGATTCTCTGATCTTTAGATAAACAGAGAGAGATTACCTATACAGACTCTATTGATTCTATGATCTTTAGACAGACAGAGAGAGATTACCTATACAGACTCTGTTGACTCTCTGATCTTTAGACAGACAGAGAGAGATTACCTATACAGACTCTGTTGATTCTCTGATCTTTAGACAGACAGAGAGAGATTACCTATACAGACTCTGTTGATTCTCTGATCTTTAGACAGACAGAGAGAGATTACCTATACAGACTCTGTTGATTCTCTGATCTTTAGACAGACAGAGAGAGATTACCTATACAGACTCTGTTGATTCTCTGATCTTTAGATAAACAGAGAGAGATTACCTATACAGACTCTGTTGATTCTCTGATCTTTAGATAAACAGAGAGAGATTACCTATACAGACTCTGTTGATTCTCTGATCTTTAGACAAACAGAGAGAGATTACCTATACAGACTCTGTTGATTCTCTGATCTTTAGACAGACAGAGAGAGATTACCTATACAGACTATGTTGACTCTCTGATCTTTAGACAGACAGAGAGAGATTACCTATACAGACTCTATTGATTCTCTGATCTTTAGACAGACAGAGAGAGATTACCTATACAGACTCTGTTGATTCTCTGATCTTTAGACAGACAGAGAGAGATTACCTATACAGACTCTGTTGACTCTCTGATCTTTAGACAGACAGAGAGAGATTACCTATACAGACTCTGTTGATTCTCTGATCTTTAGACAAACAGAGAGAGATTACCTATACAGACTCTGTTGATTCTCTGATCTTTAGACAGACAGAGAGAGATTACCTATACAGACTCTGTTGATTCTCTGATCTTTAGACAGACAGAGAGAGATTACCTATACAGACTCTATTGATTCTCTGATCTTTAGACAGACAGAGAGAGGTTACCTATACAGACTATGTTGACTCTCTGATCTTTAGACAGACAGAGAGAGATTACCTATACAGACTCTGTTGATTCTCTGATCTTTAGATAAACAGAGAGAGATTACCTATACAGACTCTGTTGATTCTCTGATCTTTAGACAAACAGAGAGAGATTACCTATACAGACTCTGTTGATTCTCTGATCTTTAGACAGACAGAGAGAGATTACCTATACAGACTCTGTTGATTCTCTGATCTTTAGACAGACAGAGAGAGATTACCTATACAGACTCTATTGATTCTCTGATCTTTAGACAGACAGAGAGAGATTACCTATACAGACTCTGTTGATTCTCTGATCTTTAGACAGACAGAGAGAGATTACCTATACAGACTCTGTTGATTCTCGGATCTTTAGACAGACAGAGAGAGATTACCTATACAGACTATGTTGACTCTCTGATCTTTAGACAGACAGAGAGAGATTACCTATACAGACTCTATTGATTCTCTGATCTTTAGACAGGCAGAGAGAGATTACCTATACAGACTCTATTGATTCTCTGATCTTTAGACAGACAGAGAGAGATTACCTATACAGACTATGTTGACTCTCTGATCTTTAGACAGACAGAGAGAGATTACCTATACAGACTCTATTGATTCTCTGATCTTTAGACAGACAGAGAGAGATTACCTATACAGACTATGTTGACTCTCTGATCTTTAGACAGACAGAGAGAGATTACCTATAAAGACTCTATTGATTCTCTGATCTTTAGACAGACAAAGAGAGGTTACCTATACAGACTCTGTTAATTCTCTGATCTTTAGACAGACAGACATATTTTTCACCAAGTCGGCCTTTAGGTTACTCGCCCAACACTCTTAATCGCTAGTCTATCTGTCGCTCTCTCTTCGATGTGTAGCTATATTTACCATCTACTGGTCTCTACAGCTCCATCCTCTACAGCTCCATCCTCTACAGCTCCATCCTCTACAGCTCCATCCTCTACAGCTCCATCCTCTACAACTCCATCCTCTACAGCTCCATCCTCTACAGCTCCATCCTCTACAGCTCCATCCTCTACAGCTCCATCCTCTACAGCTCCATCCTCTACAGCTCCATCCTCTACAGCTCCATCCTCTACAGCTCCATCCTCTACAGCTCTGGTCTCTATAGCTCCATCCCCTACAATTCCATCCTCTACAGCTCCATCCTCTACAGCTCCATCCTCTACAGCTCTGGTCTCTACAGCTCCATCCTCTACAGCTCCATCCCCTACAGCTCCATCCTCTACAGCTCTGGTCTCTACAGCTCCATCCTCTACAACTCCATCCTCTACAGCTCCATCCTCTACAGCTCTGGTCTCTACAGCTCCATCCCCTACAGCTCTGGACTCTACAGCTCCATCCTCTACAGCTCCATCCTCTACAACTCCATCCTCTACAGCTCCATCCTCTACAGCTCCATCCTCTACAGCTCTGGTCTCTACAGCTCCATCCCCTACAGCTCTGGTCTCTACAGCTCCATCCCCTACAGCTCTGGTCTCTACAGCTCCATCCTCTACAGCTCCATCCTCTACAGCTCTGGTCTCTACAGCTCCATCCCCTACAGCTCCATCCTCTACAGCTCTGGTCTCTACAGCTCCATCCCCTACAGCTCCATCCTCTACAGCTCTGGTCTCTACAACTCCATCCCCTACAGCTCCATCCTCTACAGCTCTGGTCTCTACAGCTCCATCCTCTACAGCTCCATCCCCTACAGCTCCATCCTCTACAGCTCTGGTCTCTACAGCTCCATCCTCTACAGCTCCATTCTCTACAGCTCCATCCTCTACAGCTCCATCCTCTACAGCTCTGGTCTCTACAGCTCCATCCCCTACAGCTCCATCCCCTACAGCTCTGGTCTCTACAGCTCCATCCCCTACAGCTCCATCCCCTACAGCTCCATCCTCTACAGCTCTGGTCTCTACAGCTCCATCCTCTACAGCTCCATCCTCTACAGCTCTGGTCTCTACAGCTCCATCCCCTACAGCTCCATCCCCTACAGCTCTGGTCTCTACAGCTCCATCCCCTACAGCTCCATCCCCTACAGCTCCATCCTCTACAGCTCTGGTCTCTACAGCTCCATCCTCTACAGCTCCATCCTCTACAGCTCCATCCCCTACAGCTTCATCCTCTACAGCTCCATCCTCTACAGCTCTGGTCTCTACAGCTCCATCCTCTACAGCTCCATCCTCTACAGCTCTGGTCTCTATAGCTCCATCCCCTACAACTCCATCCTCTACAGCTCCATCCTCTACAGCTCCATCCTCTACAGCTCCATCCTCTACAGCTCTGGTCTCTACAGCTCCATCCCCTACAGCTCCATCCCCTACAGCTTCATCCTCTACAGCTCCATCCTCTACAGCTCCATCCTCTACAGCTCCATCCTCTACAGCTCTGGTCTCTACAGCTCCATCCTCTACAGCTCTGGTCTCTACAGCTCCATCCCCTACAGCTCCATCCCCTACAGCTTCATCCTCTACAGCTCCATCCTCTACAGCTCCATCCTCTACAGCTCCATCCCCTACAGCTCCATCCTCTACAGCTCTGGTCTCTACAGCTCCATCCCCTACAGCTCCATCCTCTACAGCTCTGGTCTCTACAGCTCCATCCTCTACAGCTCCATTCTCTACAGCTCCATCCTCTACAGCTCCATCCTCTACAGCTCTGGTCTCTACAGCTCCATCCCCTACAGCTCCATCCCCTACAGCTTCATCCTCTACAGCTCCATCCTCTACAGCTCCATCCCCTACAGCTTCATCCTCTACAGCTCCATCCTCTACAGCTCTGGTCTCTACAGCTCCATCCCCTACAGATTCATCCTCTACAGCTCCATCCTCTACAGCTCCATCCTCTACAGCTCTGGTCTCTATAGCTCCATCCCCTACAACTCCATCCTCTACAGCTCCATCCTCTACAGCTCCATCCTCTACAGCTCCATCCTCTACAGCTCTGGTCTCTACAGCTCCATCCCCTACAGCTCCATCCCCTACAGCTTCATCCTCTACAGCTCCATCCTCTACAGCTCCATCCTCTACAGCTCCATCCTCTACAGCTCTGGTCTCTACAGCTCCATCCTCTACAGCTCTGGTCTCTACAGCTCCATCCCCTACAGCTCCATCCCCTACAGCTTCATCCTCTACAGCTCCATCCTCTACAGCTCCATCCTCTACAGCTCCATCCCCTACAGCTCCATCCTCTACAGCTCTGGTCTCTACAGCTCCATCCCCTACAGCTCCATCCTCTACAGCTCTGGTCTCTACAGCTCCATCCTCTACAGCTCCATTCTCTACAGCTCCATCCTCTACAGCTCCATCCTCTACAGCTCTGGTCTCTACTGCTCCATCCCCTACAGCTCCATCCCCTACAGCTCTGGTCTCTACAGCTCCATCCTCTACAGCTCTGGTCTCTACAGCTCCATCCCCTACAGCTCCATCCTCTACAGCTCTGGTCTCTACAGCTCCATCCCCTACAGCTCCATCCTCTACAACTCCATCCTCTACAGCTCCATCCTCTACAGCTCTGGTCTCTACAGCTCCATCCCCTACAGCTCTGGTCTCTACAGCTCCATCCACTACAGCTCCATCCCCTACAGCTCCATCCTCTACAACTCCACCCTCTACAGCTCTGGTCTCTACAGCTCCATCCTCTACAGCTCTGGTCTCTACAGCTCCATCCACTACAGCTCCATCCTCTACAGCTCCATCCTCTACAGCTCCATCCTCTACAGCTCCATCCTCTACAGCTCTGGTCTCTACAGCTCCATCCTCTACAGCTCCATCCTCTACAGCTCCATCCTCTACAGCTCTGGTCTCTACAACTCCATACTCTACAGCTCCATCCTCTACAACTCTGGTCTCTACAGCTCCATCCACTACAGCTCTGGTCTCTACAGCACCATCCTCTACAGCTCCATCCTCTACAGCTCTGGTCTCTACAGCTCCATCCTCTACAGCTCTGGTCTCTACAGCTCCACCCTCTACAACTCCATCCTCTACAGCTCCATCCTCTGCAGTTCCTTCCGCTACAGCTCCATCCTCTACAACTCCATCCTCTACAGCTCCATCCTCTGCAGTTCCTTCCGCTACAGCTCCATCCTCTACAACTCCATCCTCTACAACTCCATCCTCTGCAGTTCCTTCCGCTACAGCTCCATCCTCTACAACTCCATCCTCTACAACTCCACCCTCTACAACTCCATCCTCTACAACTCCACCCTCTACAACTCCATCCTCTACAACTCCATCCTCTACAACTCCACCCTCTACAACTCCATCCTCTACAACTCCACCCTCTACAACTCCACCCTCTACAACTCCATCCTCTACAACTCCACCCTCTACAACTCCACCCTCTACAACTCCATCCTCTACAACTCCATCCTCTACAACTCCATCCTCTACAACTCCACCCTCTACAACTCCACCCTCTACAGCTCCATCCTCTACAACTCCATCCTCTACAGCTCCATCCTCTACAGCTTTGGCCTCTATGTGTGTTTAGTACAGTTCAAAACCAAGCAAATACTTACCATATTATGGTCTGGTCTGGTGTCTAGACCTCTTTAATAGTGTGTGTGTGTGTGTGTGTTCGTGTGTGTGTGTGTGTGTGTGTGTGTGTGTGTGTGTGTGTGTGTGTGTGTGTGTTTATGCTCTCTGATGTAACAGTGTGATCTGTCCAGGCTGGGCACAGTGAGCCCACAGGCCTTTGTTGGCATAGACAGGGATTTACTAGGCTGGTACTTTACCGGCTCACAGACATGGGATCAAATACCATTTACAATCCCCTCAGACCTGGGTTCAGATACTATTTAAAATCCCCTCAGACCTGGGTTCAGATACTATTTACAATCCCCTCAGACCTGGGTTCAGATACTATTTACAATCCCCTCAGACCTGGGTTCAGATACTATTTACAATCCCCTCAGACCTGGGTTCAGATACTATTTAAAATCCCCTCAGACCTGGGTTCAGATACTATTTAAAATCCCCTCAGACCTGGGTTCAAATACTATTTAAAATCCCCTCAGACCTGGGTTCAGATACTATTTAAAATCCCCTCAGACCTGGGTTCAGGTACTATTTAAAATCCTTCAAATACTTTCAGCGTTTGCTCTCGTCTGCCTGGAGTGCCAGGTGGGTTGCTAGGGTTGTCAATTCTCTATTGGTTCCTTTGCACCAGACAAGCTCTATCAAACACAGCTAAATTATTTCAAATTATTTCAAATAGTAGTTAAACCCAGGTTAGGGTCACGCTCGCCCCAGCCCCTCGCCAACCTCCCTTAGATTTACAAAAGGGATAAAAAACGTGTTGTTTTAATGCTGAATTACTCCTGGGTTGTGTCTGAAATAGTACCCTATTCCCTATGTAGTGCACTACTTTGAACCAGAGCCCATGGGGAATAGTACCCTATTCCCTATGTAGTGCACTACTTTGAACCAGAGCCCATGGGGAATAGTACCCTATTCCCTATGTAGTGCACTACTTTGAACCAGGGCCCGTGGGGAGTAGGGAGCCTTTAGGGACAGAGCCCTGCTCCTCTCCCCTGCTACAGCCACTACAGCCTGAACAACAGTGTTCTGAGCACTAGACAGACAGACAGACAGACAGACAGACAGACAGACAGACAGACAGACAGACAGACAGACAGACAGACAGACAGACTAAAACAAGCTGGGTCTCTGTTACCATGGTGATGAGTTAAAATGGCTGCTAATGACTGTTTTGTTCAAAAAGATCTAAAGAACCCACCAAACCACTAAATGATGGAAATACTGTCCTTTAGATAAATAGGTTAGAGTGTGTGTGTGTGCGTGCGAGTGTGTGTGGCAGAAGGACTGTTGAGTGTTTAACCCTGGAGTCAAACTGGGATGAATTGCTGTAACAATCAGAGATCACAGTCTGGCTTCACACACTTCACCTCACCATGCCTGCTTTCTTCCAGAGACACTTACAGGAGCCATTAGGGTTGTAAGTTGCTCAAGGGCACGTCAACAGATTCACTTAATCAGCTCTGTGATTCAAACCAGCAACCTTTCGGTTACTGACCCAACACTCTGAACCGCTAGGCTAACCGCTAGGCTAACCGCTAGGCTAACCGCTAGGCTAACCGCTAGGCTAGCTGCCACCAGCCAGGGTTCATAGTTCAATACAGATCAAAACAAAGATAATTCATATTATGGTCTGGTCTGGCGTGCGCCGAATACAACAGGTGTAGGTAGACCTTACAGTGAAATGTTTACCTTTTTAATAATGTGTGTGTGTGTGTGTGTGTGTGTGTGTGTGTGTTTGTGTGTGTGTGTGTGTGTGTGTGTGTCAGGGTGCTGTGGACATGCCAGCTTGGTTGGGACATATCAACACACACACACACACACACACACACACAGTCCCTTTCACCAGAAGTAGCAGGCTTGTAAAATGTGAGCTCCTCACCTCACCACCTCACTCTCTCATCTCTTTTTTAAAATGTTACCATTATTTTACCAGGTAAGTTGACTGAGAACACGTTCTCATTTACAGCAACGACCTGGGGAATAGTTACAGGGGAGAGGAGGGGGATGAATGAGCCAATAGTAAACTGGGGACGATTAGGTGACCATGATGGTATGAGGGCCAGATTGGGAATTTAGCCAGGACACCAGGGTTAACACCCCATCCGAAAGACGGCACCCTACACAGGGCAGTGTCCCCAATCACTGCCCTGTGGCATTGGGATATTTTTAAGATGAGAGGAAAGAGTGCCTCCTACTGGCCCTCCAACACCACTTCCAGCAGCATCTAGTCTCCCAACCAGGGACCGACCAGGACCAACCCTGCTCAGCTTCAGAAGCAAGCCAGCAGGATCTAGTCTCCCATCCAGGGACCGACCAGGACCAACCCTGCTCAGCTTCAGAAGCAAGCCAGCAGTGGTAATGTTACAAACATGAGGCTAGCAACACATGATGTAAAACCCATTTATTCATTAGGCCATTTATGAAGTGTTTGTTAGTGGGTTGCTATGCTGTAAATGTGGTCAAACAGGGATTTAAATTATAATAATCTTCTCTAATCCTGCTCTCTCATAGGGCACTGCTGTTGACCAGGGACCAATAGGGTACTGCTGTTGACCAGGGACCAATAGGGCACTGCTGTTGACCAGGGACCAATAGGGCACTGCTGTTGACCAGGAACTATGATGTCACACTTTGCCCAGACACAGACCAGGAGGGCAGGAGAACACACTGGTTGTATCATTAATGGAACCTTATACACTGCTGTTTACCAGGGACTATAGGGCACTGCTGTTGACCAGGGACTATAGGGCACTGCTGTTGACCAGGGACCATAGGGCACTGCTGTTGACCAGGGACCATAGGGCACTGCTGTTGACCAGGGACTATAGGGCACTGCTGTTGACCAGGGACCATAGGGCACTGCTGTTGACCAGGGACTATAGGGCACTGCTGTTGACCAGGGACTATAGGGCACTGCTGTTGACCAGGGACTATAGGGCACTGCTGTTTTAGGTCAAAATTGAAAAAAAGGGGCTAATCCTTCAGAGACAATTGAAACATGGATTGTGTATGTGTGCCATTCAGAGGGGTGTGGTAGAGGGGTGTGGTGCCAGGCGCACCGGTTTGTGTCAAGAAATGCAAAGCCGCTGGGTTTTTTCACACTCAACAGTTTCCTGTGTGTATCAAGATTGGCAACCACCCAAAGGACATCCAGCCAACTTGACACAACTGTGGGAAGCATTGGAGCCAACATGGGACCAGCATCCCTGTGGAATGCTTTCGACAGCTGTTTAGAAGCCTCTTGGACCTAGACTTGGCGCTCCGGTACTGCTTGCCGTGCGATAGCAGTGAGAACAGTCTATGACTTGGGTGGCTGGAGTCTTGGACAATTTGTAGGCCTTCCTCTGACACCGCCTGGTATAGAGGTCCTGGATGGCAGGAAGCTTGGCCCCAGTGATGTACTGGACCGTATGCAGTACCCTATGTAGTGCCTTGCGGTCGGATGCCGAGCAGTTTCCATACCAGGCGGTGATAAAACCTCGATGGTGCCCTCTTCACATCTGTCTTGGTGTGTTTGGACCATGTTAGTTTGTTGGTGATGTGGACACCAAGGAACTTGAAGCTCTCAACCTGCTCCACTACAGCCCTGTCGATGAGAGTGGGGGCGTGCTCAGTCCTCTTTTTCCTGTAGTCCACAATAAACTATTTTGTCTTGCTCTCTGTCTGTAGTCTTGTATAGTTACAGTCTGTCTGTAGTCTTGTATAGTTAGTCTGTCTAGAGTCTTGTATAGTTAGTCTGTCTGGAGTCTTGTATAGTTACAGTCTGTCTGGAGTCTTGTATAGTTAGTCTGTCTGTAGTCTTGTATAGTTACAGTCTGTCTGGAGTCGTGTATAGTTAGTCTGTCTGTAGTCTTGTATAGTTACAGTCTGTCTGGAGTCGTGTATAGTTATAGTCTGTCTGTAGTCTTGTATAGTTACAGTCTGTCTGGAGTCTTGTTTAGTTAGTCTGTCTGGAGTCTTGTATAGTTAGTCTGTCTGGAGTTGTGTATAGTTAGTCTGTCTGGAGTCTTGTATAGTTAGTCTGTCTGGAGTTGTGTATAGTTAGTCTGTCTGGAGTCTTGTATAGTTACAATCTGTCTGGAGTCTTGTATAGTTACAGTCTGTCTGTAGTCTTGTATAGTTACAGTCTGTCTGGAGTCTTGTATAGTTAGTCTGTCTGTAGTCGTGTATAGTTACAGTCTGTCTGGAGTCGTGTATAGTTAGTCTGTCTGTAGTCTTGTATAGTTAGTCTGTCTGTAGTCGTGTATAGTTACAGTCTGTCTGCAGTCGTGTATAGTTAGTCTGTCTGTAGTCTTGTATAGTTAGTCTGTCTGGAGTCGTGTATAGTTACAGTCTGTCTGTAGTCTTGTATAGTTACAGTCTGTCTGGAGTCTTGTATAGTTACAGTCTGTCTGTAGTCTTGTATAGTTAGTCTGTCTGGAGTCTTGTATAGTTAGTCTGTCTGGAGTCGTGTATAGTTACAGTCTGTTTGGAGTCGTGTAGAGTTAGTCTGTCTGGAGTCGTGTATAGCGTAACCAGGGGTTTTGGCCAGCCAGACTAGTAGGCTTCAGTTTACTAGCATGAGTAACATGTGGTTCGGGTCCAACATTTGTGCCATCTGATTCTTGAAAAGTAATGTCACTGGCCTGGCGGGCTAGTCTGGCACATTTTCTACTATCCCGGTTCTACTATTCCGGTTCTTCTATCCCGAATCTACAATCCCGGTTCTATAATCCCGGTCCTACTATCCCGTATATACTATCCCCAATCTACTATCCCGGTTCTACTATCCCCATTCTACTATCCCGGTTCTACTAGCCCGGTTCTACTATCACCATTCAACTATCCCAATTCTACTATCCCAATTCTACTATCCCGGTTCTACTAGCCCGGTTCTACTATCCCAGTTCTACTATCCCGGTTCTACTATCCCCATTCTACTATCCCAATTCTACTATCCCAATTCTACTATCCCCATTCTACTATCCCGGTTCTACTATCCCGGTTCTACTATCCCCATTCTACTATCCCCATTCTACTATTCCGGTTCTACTATCCCGGTTCTACTATCCCGGTTCTACTATCCCAATTCTACTATCCCAATTCTACTATCCCCATTCTACTATCCCGGTTCTACTATCCCGGTTCTACTATCCCGGTTCTACTATCACCATTCAACTATCCCAATTCTACTATCCCGGTTCTACTATCCCGGTTCTGCTAGCCCGGTTCTACTATCCGGGTTCTACTATCCTGATTCTACTATCCCCATTCTACTATCCCCGTTCTACTTTCCCCGTTCCACTATCCCGGTTCTACTATCCCGGTTCTACTATCCCGGTTCTGCTAGCCTGGTTCTACTATCCCAGTTCTACTATCCCGGTCATGAAAAGTACTCGCCTTTGGCTAGCATGCTAGTAAGGCTATCCATCTGGAGCGTAGCATGCTAGTAAGGCTATCCATCTGGAGCGTAGCATGCTAGTAAGGCTATCCATCTGGAGCGTAGCATGCTAGTAAGGCTATCCATCTGGAGCGTAGCATGCTAGTAAGGCTATCCATCTGGAGCGTAGCATGCTAGTAAGGCTATCCATCTGGAGCGTAATATAACCAGGTAAAGACCTCGACAAGTAAAATCACAATCATGAAACCAAACGTAGCATTTACAAACTGTTTATTTAAATAATACATTACATTACACGCAGAAATAATCAACAACAACAACAACAAAAACGTTTTGGATTACTTTAAAGGTTTTGTTACGATATATTAGACAGCTCATGTAGTGTCATCATGTTATAAACTAAATATTAAAAACACTAAATAGTCAAGTTTTTTTTTAAAGATAAATGTACTTGTTGTTTAATACTACTTAATTATGTCATCTAAAATAAAAACGACTAGATAAATACTCAACGAAAAAGTGGTTCGCAACAAAAAAAAATGTATTTAATCTGAATGTAAAAAATAAACGGATTACATCATATTTATCTGGGAAACTTTAAAGATTTGAATAGGATTTACACCGGAGATCAAGTCAGGGGGTAGAGATTACAGTTTCAACTGAAGACAGTAGAGATTCTTCTATATATTAATACATTTATAGTTGAGGTTTGTATTTCTTATTGCTTTCTTTGGCTTTCTTTCTTTCAGGAAGAGTGTTGCTGGTATGGTGATATAGTGTTGCTGGTATGGTGATATAGTGTTGCTGGTATGGTGACATAGTGTTGCTGGGCTGGTATGGTGACATAGTGTTGCTGGTATTGTGACATAGTGTTGCTGGTATGGTGACATAGTGTTGCTGGTATTGTGACATAGTGTTGCTGGTATGGTGACATAGTGTTGCTGGTATGGTGATATAGTGTTGCTGGTATGGTGACATAGTGTTGCTGGTATGGTGACATAGTGTTGCTGGTATGGTGACATAGTGTTGATGGTATTGTGACATAGTGTTGCTGGTATGGTGACATAGTGTTGCTGGTATGGTGATATAGTGTTGCTGGTATGGTGACATAGTGTTGCTGGTATGGTGACATAGTGTTGCTGGTATGGTGATATAGTGTTGCTGGTATGGTGATATAGTGTTGCTGGTATGGTGATATAGTGTTGCTGGTATGGTGACATAGTGTTGCTGGTATGATGATATAGTGTTGCTGGGCGGGTATGGTGACATAGTGTTGCTGGGCTGGTATGGTGACATAGTGTTGCTGGTATGATGATATAGTGTTGCTGGGCTGGTATGGTGACATAGTGTTGCTGGGCTGGTATGGTGACATAGTGTTGCTGGTATGGTGATATAGTGTTGCTGGTATGGTGACATAGTGTTGCTGGTATGGTGATATAGTGTTGCTGGGCTGGTATGGTGATATAGTGTTGCTGGTATGGTGACATAGTGTTGCTGGTATGGTGACATAGTGTTGCTGGTATGGTGATATAGTGTTTGTTGCTGGGCGGGTATGGTGATATAGTGTTGCTGGTATGGTGATATAGTGTTGCTGGTATGGTGACATAGTGTTGCTGGTATGGTGATATAGTGTTGCTGGTTTGGTGACAAAGTGTTGCTGGTATGGTGATATAGTGTTGCTGGTATGGTGACATAGTGTTGCTGGTATGGTGACATAGTGTTGCTGGTATGGTGACATAGGCTGTCAGGGTTACGGTGACTGAGCCATTGTGAAGCATTGGTGACTGTACTGACAACAGCCACCAGAATCCCTCCACAGACTAAAGACTTCAGAGATATCTGAAAGAAGGCTAGTTGCGTTGTAGGACGACCGAGTGAAAGAATTACACAGGAGAACAGCGACAAAAAAACACACCAAAACAACACGACCAATGGATTCCTACTCTCTTATCTAAGAACCTAACATGGGTTCTTCGGCTGTCCCCATAGGAGAACCCTTTGAAGAACCCTTGTTGTTGGTTCTAGGTAGATGCCTTTTGGTTCCGAGCAGAGACGTTTTGGGTTTCATGTAGAAATGTGTGTGTGTGTGTGTGTGTGTGTGTGTCTGTAGGAGCAGCTGACCATGTAGATTGGTCTAGGATAGGTATGTAGTGGGAGGGGATGAGGGGATAGGTAGCTAGAAGGTGGGAGGGGATGAGGATAGCTAGGTAGTGGGAGGGGATGAGGGTAGGTAGGTAGTGGGAGGGGATGAGGATAGGTAGGCAGTGGGAGGGGATGAGGGTAGGTAGGTAGTGGGAGGGGATGAGGATAGGTAGGTAGTGGGAGGGGATGAGGATAGGTAGGTAGTGGGAGGGGATGAGGATAGCTAGGCAGTGGGAGGGGATAGGTAGGTAGTGGGAAGGGATGAGGATAGGTAGGTAGTCAGAGGGGATGAGGATAGGTATGTAGTCGGAGGGGATGAGGATAGGTAGGTTGTCGGAGGGGATGACGATAGCTAGGCAGTGGGAGGGGATGAGGATAGGTAGGCAGTGGGAGGGGATGAGGATAGGTAGGTAGTGGGAGGGGATGAGGATAGGTAGGTAGTGGGAGGGGATGAGGATAGCTAGGTAGTGGGAGGGGATGAGGATAGCTAGGCAGTGGGAGGGGATGAGGATAGGTAGGTAGTGGGAGGGGATGAGGATAGGTAGGTAGTGGGAGGGGATGAGGATAGCTAGGTAGTGGGAGGGGATGAGGATAGCTAGGTAGTGGGAGGGGATGAGGATAGGTAGGTAGTGGGAGGGGATGAGGATAGGTAGGTAGTGGGAAGGGATGAGGATAGGTAGGTAGTGGGAGGGGATGAGGATAGGTAGGTAGTGGGAGGGGATGAGGATAGCTAGGTAGTGGGAGGAGATGAGGATAGGTAGGTAGTGGGAGGGGATGAGGATAGGTAGGTAGTCGGAGGGGATGAGGATAGCTAGGTAGTGGGAGGGGATGAGGATAGGTAGGCAGTGGGAGGGGATGAGGATAGCTAGTCAGTGAGAGGGGATGAGGATAGCTAGGTAGTGGGAGGGCATGAGGATAGGTAGGTAGTCGGAGGGGATGAGGATAGGTAGGTAGTGGGAGGGGATGAGGATAGGTAGGTGTGGTAATAATGGTGTATAACATCACGTATGGGTATCAGTAGTCTACCACAGAGGAGAGGAGGTGCTGGGTGACTGGTCTGCAGACCTGGGTTCAAACTACTTTAAATAGTTAAACATGCTTAATATATTGTTGATTGAGTTTGTCTGGCTTAACAGACCAGTAGCACAGTCCTAAAACCGCAAAATCCACCCATCAAACCCCTCTCATCAAACCCCCCCATCAAACCCCGCCCATCAAACCCCGCCCATCAAACCCCTCTCATCAAACCCCCCCATCAAACCCCGCCCATCAAACCCCCCTCATCAAACCCCGCCCACCAGGCCGCACCCATCAGGCCCCGCCCATCAGACCCCACCCATCAAACCCAACCCATCAAACCCCTCCCACCAGGCCGCACCCATCAGGCGCCGCCAACCGGACTAGAGCAGATGCTGAAAGTATCTGAAAGATGTTGAATAGTGCTTGAACCCAGGTGTGGTTGTCTGGACCCGGCTCTTATACCACGTAATTGGTCTCTGCTGGGATGTCGGCATCGGGGGCGTCTTTCACCTCCTTGGCAGAGGAGGAGTGCTGCTGAGGCTTGTGTTTAGGGCCTGATGAGAGACGATGGGTGTTAGAGGCACCTCCTCTGTATCCTGAGACAGAGACAGAGACAGAGAGAGACAGAGAGAGCGAGACAGAGAGAGAGAGAGAGAGAGAGAGAGAGAGAGAGAGAAAAGGAGGGAGGGAGGGAAAGAGGGGGGTGAGTAGAGAGAATGGGAGGGAGAGAAAGTGGAGAGAGGAGAGAGAGAGGAAGGTGGAAGGTAGAGGCCCTGAGGGGAGCATCACTCACCACTAGTCATGTTTTCCTATTGTTTCTAGTGTTTATAAGCCTCTGTTCTGATCTGGAACCAAATCAACGAGACTAATGACCGCTAATGACCTAACACCAAACAAACACCAAGAAGTAAGTAGCCTTTGTGTGTGTGTGTGTGTGTGTGTGTGTGTGTGTGTGTGTGTGACCGTGATCTGATATGTTGCAGATGTGTTTATTTTTATTTAACCTTTTATTTAACCTTTTATTTAACCTTTTATTTAACCTTTTATTTAACTAGGCAAGTCAGTTAAGAATTCTTATTTAATAATGACGGCCTACATCGGGCCAAACCCGATCGAGCGCAGCCCTATGGGACTCCCAATCATGGCCGGTTGTGTTACAGCCTGGATTCGAACCAGGGTGTCTGTAGTGACACCTCTAGCACTGAGACGCAGTGCCTTTAGACCACAGCGCCACTCGGGAGCCCAAACATCTGGCCTGGTGTTTTCCTCAGAGGCTCAACGAACAGCAGAGAAACTAACAACTCAAAGTGTGGAGTGGAGTTGAGCTTCTCAGAGCCCGAGCCTCTTCTTCATTCATGCTGAGCTTCTCAGAGCCCGAGCCTCTTCTTCATTCATGCTGAGCTTCTCAGAGCCCAAGCCTCTTCTTCATTCATGCTGAGCTTCTCAGAGCCCAAGCCTCTTCTTCATTCATGCTGAGCTTCTCAGAGCCCAAGCCTCTTCTTCATTCATGCTGAGCTTCTCAGAGCCCGAGCCTCTTCTTCATTCATGCTGAGCTTCTCAGAGCCCAAGCCTCTTCTTCATTCATGCTGAGCTTCTCAGAGCCCGAGCCTCTTCTTCATTCATGCTGAGCTTCTCAGAGCCCGAGCCTCTTCTTCATTCATGCTGAGCTTCTCAGAGCCCAAGCCTCTTCTTCATTCATGCTGAGCTGCTCAGAGCCCAAGCCTCTTCTTCATTCATGCTGAGCTTCTCAGAGCCCGAGCCTCTTCTTCATTCATGCTGAGCTGCTCAGAGCCCAAGCCTCTTCTTCATTCATGCTGAGCTTCTCAGAGCCCGAGCCTCTTCTTCATTCATGCTGAGCTTCTCAGAGCCCAAGCCTCTTCTTCATTCATGCTGAGCTTCTCAGAGCCCAAGCCTCTTCTTCATTCATGCTGAGCTTCTCAGAGCCCAAGCCTCTTCTTCATTCATGCTGAGCTGCTCAGAGCCCAAGCCTCTTCTTCATTCATGCTGAGCTTCTCAGAGCCCAAGCCTCTTCTTCATTCATGCTGAGCTGCTCAGAGCCCGAGCCTCTTCTTCATTCATGCTGAGCTTCTCAGAGCCCGAGCCTCTTCTTCATTCATGCTGAGCTTCTCAGAGCCCGAGCCTCTTCTTCATTCATGCTGAGCTGCTCAGAGCCCAAGCCTGTTCTTCATTCATGCTGAGCTTCTCAGAGCCCAAGCCTCTTCTTCATTCATGCTGAGCTTCTCAGAGCCCAAGCCTCTTCTTCATTCATGCTGAGCTTCTCAGAGCCCAAGCCTCTTCTTCATTCATGCTGAGCTGCTCAGAGCCCGAGCCTCTTCTTCATTCATGCTGAGCTTCTCAGAGCCCGAGCCTCTTCTTCATTCATGCTGAGCTTCTCAGAGCCCAAGCCTCTTCTTCATTCATGCTGAGCTTCTCAGAGCCCAAGCCTCTTCTTCATTCATGCTGAGCTTCTCAGAGCCCCAGCCTCTTCTTCATTCATGCTGAGCTTCTCAGAGCCCAAGCCTCTTCTTCATTCATGCTGAGCTTCTCAGAGCCCGAGCCTCTTCTTCATTCAATGCTGAGCTTCTCAGAGCCCGAGCCTCTTCTTCATTCATGCTGAGCTGCTCAGAGCCCGAGCCTCTTCTTCATTCAATGCTGAGCTTCTCAGAGCCCAAGCCTCTTCTTCATTCAATGCTGAGCTTCTCAGAGCCCGAGCCTCTTCTTCATTCATGCTGAGCTTCTCAGAGCCCAAGCCTCTTCTTCATTCAATGCTTCTATGAGCTGAACCCAAGTCAGCGTGGTGTTGAGTTACCCTATTCCCTGGCCCATGGTAAACTAATTACCACCAGGCCTCATACGGCTCTGGTCGAACGTGGTGCACTATATATATAGGGAATAGGGTGCCATTAAGGACAGCCTAAATCACTGTGGTGTTGCGTTACCGTGGGATTACATGTGATCCATCACCCTACAGGTGGCAGGCGACTGCCAGGGCTACATACCAAATGGAACCCTATTCCCTACATGGCGCTCAGAGCTCTATTAACCCTCATCAAAAGTACTGCACTATGTAGGGAATAGGGTGCTATTTGGGATGCCACCTTGGGAAAGTGGCTTTATGAGGGGGGGGGGGGGGGGGGGGGGGGGGTATTAGGGACTCAGCTTTGTAATGTGATTGTGTTACTAAACCACTAAACTCACTCTATTACAGTGTTACTAAACTCATTCTACTACAGTGTTACTAAACTCACTCTACTACAGTGTTACTAAACTCACTCTACTACAGTGTTACTAAACTCACTCTACTACAGTGTTACTAAACTCACTATACTACAGTGTTACTAAACCACTAAACTCACTCTATTACAGTGTTACTAAACTCACTCTACTACAGTGTTACTAAACTCACTATATTACAGTGTTACTAAATCACTAAACTCACTCTACTACAGTGTTACTAAACCACTAAACTCACTCTACTACAGTGTTACTAAACTCACTCTATTACAGTGTTACTAAACTCACTCTATTACAGTGTTACTAAACCACTAAACTCACTCTACTACAGTGTTACTAAACCACTAAACTCACTCTACTACAGTGTTACTAAACTCACTCTATTACAGTGTTACTAAACCACTAAACTCACTCTATTACAGCGTTACTAAACTCACTCTACTACAGTGCTACTAAACTCACTCTACTACAGTGGTACTAAACCACTAAACTCACTCTATTACAGTGTTACTAAACCACTAAACTCACTCTACTACAGTGTTACTAAACTCACTCTATTACAGTGTTACTAAACTCACTCTATTACAGTGTTACTAAACTCACTCTATTACAGTGTTACTAAACCACTAAACTCACTCTACTACAGTGTTACTAAACCACTAAACTCACTCTATTACAGTGCTACTAAACTCACTCTATTACAGTGTTACTAAACCACTAAACTCACTCTACTACAGTGTTACTAAACTCACTCTACTACAGTGCTACTAAACTCAATCTACTACAGTGTTATTAAACCACTAAACTCACTCTACTACAGTGTTACTAAACTCACTCTACTACAGTGCTACTAAACTCACTCTATTACAGTGTTATTAAACCACTAAACTCACTCTACTACAGTGTTACTAAACTCACTCTACTACAGTGCTACTAAACTCACTCTACTACAGTGTTATTAAACCATTAAACTCACTCTACTACAGTGTTACTAAACTCACTCTATTACAGTGCTACTAAACTCACTCTATTACAGTGTTACTAAACTCACTCTACTACAGTGTTACTAAACTCACTCTACTACAGTGTTATTAAACTCACTCTATTACAGTGTTACTAAACTCACTCTATTACAGAGTTACTAAACTCACTCTACTACAGTGTTACTAAACTCACTCTACTAGTGTTACTAAACTCACTCTACTACAGTGTTACTAAACCACTAAACTCACTATATTACAGTGTTACTAAACTCACTATATTACAGTGTTACTAAACCACTAAACTCACTCTACTACAGTGTTACTAAACCACTAAACTCACTCTACTACAGTGTTACTAAACTCACTCTACCACAGTGTTACTAAACTCACTCTACTACAGTGTTACTAAATTCACTCTATTACAGTGTTACTAAACCACTAAACTCACTCTACTACAGTGTTACTAAACCACTAAACTCACTCTACTACAGTGTTACTAAACTCACTCTATTACAGTGTTACTAAACCACTAAACTCACTCTATTACAGTGTTACTAAACTCACTCTATTACAGTGTTACTAAACTCACTCTACTACAGTGTTACTAAACTAACTCTATTACAGTGTTACTAAACTCACTCTATTACAGTGTTACTAAACCACTAAACTCACTCTATTACAGTGTTACTAAACTCACTCTACTACAGTGCTACTAAACTCACTCTACTACAGTGGTACTAAACCACTAAACTCACTCTACTACAGTGTTACTAAACCACTAAACTCACTCTATTACAGTGTTACTAAACCACTAAACTCACTCTACTACAGTGTTACTAAACTCACTCTACTACAGTGTTACTAAACTCACTCTACTACAGTGTTACTAAACCACTAAACTCACTCTACTACAGTGTTCCTATACTCACTCTTGTTACAGTGGCGTCCGTGCCAGCCCTCCTTACACAGGCACTTGTTGGGTTCCACACAGGTCCCATGGGCTCCACAGCTGGGCTCACAGACAGCTGCACACACACACACACACACACACACACACACACACACACACACACACACACACACACAGTCAGGATACACACATTGTCAGAGACACATATTGTCAGAGACACATTATCAGAGACATATTGTCAGAGACACATATTGTCAGAGACATATTGTCAGAGACATATTGTCAGAGACATATTGTCAGAGACATATTGTCAGAGACACATATTGTCAGAGACACACATTGTCAGAGACACATTGTCAGAGACATATTGTCAGAGACACACATTGTCAGAGACACACATTGTCAGAGACACATATTGTCAGAGACACATTGTCAGAGACATATTGTCAGAGACACACATTGTCAGAGACACACATTGTCAGAGACACATATTGTCAGAGACACATATTGTCAGAGACACATATTGTCAGAGACATATTGTCAGACACATATTGTCAGAGACACATTGTCAGAGACACATTGTCAGAGACATATTGTCAGAGACACACATTGTCAGAGACACACATTGTCAGAGACACATTGTCAGACACATATTGTCAGAGACACATATTGTCAGAGACACATATTGTCAGAGACACATTGTCAGACACATATTGTCAGAGACACATTGTCAGAGACATATTGTCAGAGACACATATTGTCAGAGACATATTGTCAGAGACATATTGTCAGAGACATATTGTCAGAGACATATTGTCAGAGACACATATTGTCAGAGACACATATTGTCAGAGACACATATTGTCAGAGACATATTGTCAGAGACATATTGTCAGAGACATATTGTCAGAGACATATTGTCAGAGACATATTGTCAGAGACACATTATCAGAGACATATTGTCAGAGACATATTGTCAGAGACACATATTATCAGAGACATATTGTCAGAGACACATATTGTCAGAGACACATATTGTCAGAGACACATATTGTCAGAGACATATTGTCAGAGACATATTGTCAGAGACACATATTGTCAGACACACACATCATCAGACACACATACATATTCTGACACATGATAACATGACTTTATGATACAAAACACAACATGGCACTGTCACATTCTTCCATACTACATGTCACGTGTTCCATTATATTCCCTCAGTTCGTCCCGAGGCGGGAGCCGTGTCCGGGGTGGGGGGGTTAGACTTACCCTTGGAACACAGGTCGCCGTGGAAACCCTTGTCACATTTGCATTTGTTTTTCCCAGTGCACTTCCCTCCGTTCCTGCAGGGCTGGAGACATTTACCTGGACGACACAGACACAGGACAGGCTCACATGTAGAGTACTCCTCATCTCTACTGTACAGTTAACCCAAGGTCTCAGCCTACCAATTTGGCTAAAAGAACATCTATATTTAACATGCTTTTTTTGAAAGTCTAGGAATAGGATTCTTCTTGGCTCCGGGAAACTGTTCCAAGTTGATATTTATTATAATATTGTAGACGTACATTACTTTCGGTGTGGAAGACGGAATGGAATGTACTGAACATGCTTGTTTTAGACATTCTGTGGGTCAAACGATCAATTACCCCTGATCCCCTCCCCCCCCCCAGGGGTTTAATACAGGTGATCGTATATCCCAAATAGTACACTATTCTCTACTTAGTGCACTACTTTTGACCAGGGCCCTATGGGAATTAGGGTGCATTTTGGGACGCAAACGGAGGTAGAAATGGACAGTAAGAGAAGTGGAGGTGGAAACAGGAAATCAACCTCTTTTTAATAACACAGTTTCCCCGCTGAGAGCAGAGACGTCTGAGAGATTAGGTTAACGCCTCCATATTAGATCAACCTCTTCCTGAGTCTCACACATATCAATGACATTCATATATCCCTGGAGCACAGACAATCAGGGGGGACGCTAGGAAGAAAATAATGAGAGAGAGAGAGAGAGAGAGAGAGAGAGAGAGAGAGAGAGAGAGACAGACAGACAGACAGACAGACAGACAGACAGAAAGAAAGACAGACAGACAGACAGACAGACAGACAGACAGACAGACAGACAGACAGACAGACAGACAGACAGACAGACAGACAGACAGACAGACAGACAGAGAGAGAGAGAGAGAGAGAGAAAGAGACAGAGACAGAGACAGAGACAGAGAGAGAGAGAGAGACACAAGGAGAGAGAAAGACAGAGAGAGACAGACAGAGAGAGAAAGACAGAGAGAGAGAGAGAGACACACGGAGAGAGAAAGACAGAGAGAAAGAGAGACAGAGAGAGAGAGAGAGAGAGAGAGAGAGAGAGAGAGAGAGAGAGAGAGAGAGAGAGAGACACAGAGAGAGACACAGAGAGAGACACAGAGAGAGAAAGACAGAGAGAGAAAGACAGAGAGAGAGAGACACACGGAGAGAGAAAGACAGAGAGAAAGAGAGACAGAGAGAGAGAGAGAGAGAGAGAGAGAGAGAGAGAGAACAAAGAGAGAGACACAGAGAGAGACACAGAGAGAGAAAGACAGAGAGAGAAAGACAGAGAGAGAGAGAGAGACAAGCGGAGAGAGAAAGACAGAGAGAAAGAGAGACAGAGAGAGAGAGAGAGAGAGAGAGAGAGAGAGAGAGACAGAGAGACAGAGACACACAGAGAGACACAGAGAGAGACACAGAGAGAGAAAGACAGAGAGAGAGAGAGAGAGAGAGACACACGGAGAGAGAAAGACAGAGAGAAAGAGAGACAGAGAGAGAAAGACAGAGAGAGAGAGAGAGAGAGAGAGAGAGAGAGAGAGAGAGAGAGAGAGAGAGAGAGAGAGAGAGAAAATAAGAAAGAAGTTCTCAGAGTTCAATCAAAGCCTGTTTAAACTTCACAGAGGCTTACTGCGATATCGTTTACCGACAGAGGGCGGCATTTGGGATATGTAAACTAGCTGTGTTTTAAGTCTTTACATTGTTTGGCTGTACACCGCCAGCCTGCCCTTCTGACTGGGAACTGGAGATCACCAGCCTGCCCCTCCCTTCTGACTGGGAACTGGAGACCACCAGCCTGCCCCTCCCTTCTGACTGGGAACTGGAGACCACCAGCCTGCCCTTCTGACTGGGAACTGGAGCTCACCAGCCTGCCCTTCTGACTGGGAACTGGAGACCACCAGCCTGCACCTTCTGACTGGGAACTGGAGCTCACCAGCCTGCCCTGCCCTTCTGACTGGGAACTGGAGATCACCAGCCTGCCCTTCTGACTGGGAACTAGAGATCACCAGCCTGCCCTTCTGACTGGGAACTGGATATGACCAGCCTGCCCTTCTGACTGGGAACTGGAGATCACCAGCCTGCCCTTCTGACTGGGAACTGGAGATCACCAGCCTGCCCTTCTGACTGGGAACAGGAGATCACCAGCCTGCCCTTCTGACTGGGAACTGAAGATCACCAGCCTGCCCTTCTGACTGGGAACTGTAGATCACCAGCCTGGCCTTCTGACTGGGAACTGGAGATTACCAGCCTTCCCTTCTGACTGGGAAATGGAGATCACCAGCCTGCCCTTCTGACTGGGAACTAGAGATCACCAGCCTGCCCTTCTGACTGGGAACTGGAGATGACCAGCCTGCCCCGCCCTTCTGACTGGGAACTGGAGATCCCCAGCCTGCCCTTCTGACTGGGAACTGGAGATCACCAGCCTGCCCTTCTGACTGGGAACTGGAGATCACCAGCCTGCCCTTCTGACTGGGAACTGGAGATCACCAGCCTGCCCTTCTGACTGGGAACTGGAGATCACCAGCCTGCCCTTCTGACTGGGAACTGGAGATCACCAGCCTGCCCTTCTGACTGGGAAATAGAGATCACCAGCCCGCCCTTCTGACTGGGAACTAGAGATCACCAGCCTGCCCTTCTGACTGGGAACTGGAGATCACCAGCCTGCCCTGCCCTTCTGACTGGGAACTGGAGATCACCAGCCTGCCCTTCTGACTGGGAACTGGAGATCACCAGCCTGCGCTTCTGATTGGGAACTGGAGATCACCAGCCTTCCCCGCCCTTCTGACTGGGAACTGAAGATCACCAGCCTGCCCTTCTGACTGGGAACTGGAGATCACCAGCCTGCCCTGCCCTTCTGACTGGGAACTGGAGATCACCAGCCTGCCCTTCTGACTGGGAACTGGAGATCACCAGCCTGCCCTTCTGACTGGGAACTGGAGATCACCAGCCTGCCCTTCTGACTGGGAACTGTAGATCACCAGCCTGGCCTTCTGACTGGGAACTGGAGATCACCAGCCTGCCCTTCTGACTGGGAAATGGAGATCACCATCCTGCCCTTCTGACTGGGAACTGGAGATCACCAGCCTGCCCTTCTGACTAGGAAATGGAGATCACCAGCCTGCCCTTCTGACTGGGAACTAGAGATCACCAGCCTGCCCTTCTGACTGGGAACTGGAGATGACCAGCCTGCCCCACCCTTCTGACTGGGAACTGGAGATCACCAGCCTGCCCTTCTGACTGGGAACTGGAGATCACCAGCCTGCCCTTCTGACTGGGAACTGGAGATCACCAGCCTGCCCTTATGACTGGGAACTGGAGATCACCAGCCTGCCCTTCTGACTGGGAACTGGAGATCACCCAGCCTGGCCCTTCTGACTGGGAACTAGAGATCACCAGCCCGCCCTTCTAACTGGGAACTGGAGATCACCAGCCTGCCCTTCTGACTGGGAACTGGAGATCACCAGCCTGCCCTTCTGACTGGGAACTGGATATGACCAGCCTGCCCTTCTGACTGGGAACTGGAGATCACCAGCCTGCCCTTCTGACTGGGAACTGTAGATAACCAGCCTGGCCTTCTGACTGGGAACTGGAGATCACCAGCCTGCCCTTCTGACTGGGAACTGGAGATCACCAGCCTGCCCTTCTGACTGGGAACTGGAGATCACCAGCCTGCCCTTCTGACTGGGAACTGGAGATCACCAGCCTGCCCTTCTGACTGGGAACTAGAGATCACCAGCCTGCCCTTCTGACTGGGAACTGGAGATGACCAGCCTGCCCCGCCCTTCTGACTGGGAACTGGAGATCACCAGCCTGCCCTTCTGACTGGGAACTGGAGATCACCAGCCTGCCCTGCCCTTCTGACTGGGAAATGGAGATCACCAGCCTGCCCTTCTGACTGGGAACTGGAGATCACCAGCCTGCCCTGCCCTTCTGACTGGGAAATGGAGATCACCAGCCTGCCCTTCTGACTGGGAACTGGAGATCACCAGCCTGCCCTTCTGACTGGGAACTGGAGATCACCAGCCTGCCCTTCTGACTGGGAACTGAAGATCACTAGCCTGCCCTTCTGACTGGGAACTGGAGATCACCAGCCTGCCCTGCCCTTCTGACTGGGAACTGGAGATCACCAGCCTGCCCTTCTGACTGGGAACTGGAGATCACCAGCCTGCCCTTCTGACTGGGAACTGGAGATCACCAGCCTGCCCTTCTGACTGGGAACTGAAGATCACTAGCCTGCCCTTCTGACTGGGAACTGGAGATCACCAGCCTGCCCTGCCCTTCTGACTGGGAACTGGAGATCACCAGCCTGCCCTTCTGACTGGGAACTGGAGATCACCAGCCTGCCCTTCTGACTGGGAACTGGAGACCACCAGCCTGCCCTTCTGACTGGGAACTGGAGATCACCAGCCTGCCCTTCTGACTGGGAACTGGAGATCACCAGCCTGCCCTTCTGACTGGGAACAGGAGATCACCAGCCTGCCCCGCCCTTCTGACTGGGAACTGGAGATCACCAGCCTGCCCTTCTGACTGGGAACTGGAGATCACCAGCCTGCCCTTCTGATTGGGAACTGGAGATCACCAGCCTGCCCTTCTGACTGGGAACAGGAGATCACCAGCCTGCCCCGCCCTTCTGACTGGGAACTGGAGATCATCAGCCTGCCCTTCCCTTCTGACTGGGAACTGGAGATCACCAGCCTGCCCTTCTGACTGGGAACTGGAGATCACCAGCCTGCCCTTATGACTGGGAACTGGAGATCACCAGCCTGCCCTTCTGACTGGGAACTGGAGATCACCCAGCCTGGCCCTTCTGACTGGGAACTAGAGATCACCAGCCCGCCCTTCTAACTGGGAACTGGAGATCACCAGCCTGCCCTTCTGACTGGGAACTGGAGATCACCAGCCTGCCCTTCTGACTGGGAACTGGATATGACCAGCCTGCCCTTCTGACTGGGAACTGGAGATCACCAGCCTGCCCTTCTGACTGGGAACTGGAGATCACCAGCCTGCCCTTCTGACTGGGAACTGGAGATCACCAGCCTGCCCTTCTGACTGGGAACTGGAGATCACCAGCCTGCCCTGCCCTTCTGACTGGGAAATGGAGATCACCAGCCTGCCCTTCTGACTGGGAACTGGAGATCACCAGCCTGCCCTGCCCTTCTGACTGGGAAATGGAGATCACCAGCCTGCCCTTCTGACTGGGAACTGGAGATCACCAGCCTGCCCTTCTGACTGGGAACTGGAGATCACCAGCCTGCCCTTCTGACTGGGAACTGAAGATCACTAGCCTGCCCTTCTGACTGGGAACTGGAGATCACCAGCCTGCCCTGCCCTTCTGACTGGGAACTGGAGATCACCAGCCTGCCCTTCTGACTGGGAACTGGAGATCACCAGCCTGCCCTTCTGACTGGGAACTGGAGATCACCAGCCTGCCCTTCTGACTGGGAACTGGAGATCACCAGCCTGCCCTTCTGACTGGGAACTGGAGATCACCAGCCTGCCCTTCTGACTGGGAACTGGAGATCACCAGCCTGCCCTTCTGACTGGGAACTGGAGACCACCAGCCTGCCCTTCTGACTGGGAACTGGAGATCACCAGCCTGCCTTTCTGACTGGGAACTGGAGATCACCAGCCTGCCCTTCTGACTGGGAACTGGAGATCACCAGCCTGCCCTTCTGACTGGGAACAGGAGATCACCAGCCTGCCCCGCCCTTCTGACTGGGAACTGGAGATCACCAGCCTGCCCTTCTGACTGGGAACTGGAGATCACCAGCCTGCCCTTCTGATTGGGAACTGGAGATCACCAGCCTGCCCTTCTGACTGGGAACAGGAGATCACCAGCCTGCCCCGCCCTTCTGACTGGGAACTGGAGATCATCAGCCTGCCCTTCCCTTCTGACTGGGAACTGGAGATCACCAGCCTGCCCTTCTGACTGGGAACTGGAGATCACCAGCCTGCCCTTCTGACTGGGAACTGGAGATCACCAGCCTGCCCTTCTGACTGGGAACTGAAGATCACTAGCCTGCCCTTCTGACTGGGAACTGGAGATCACCAGCCTGCCCTGCCCTTCTGACTGGGAACTGGAGATCACCAGCCTGCCCTTCTGACTGGGAACTGGAGATCACCAGCCTGCCCTTCTGACTGGGAACTGGAGATCACCAGCCTGCCCTTCTGACTGGGAACTGGAGATCACCAGCCTGCCCTTCTGACTGGGAACTGGAGATCACCAGCCTGCCCTTCTGACTGGGAACTGGAGATCACCAGCCTGCCCTTCTGACTGGGAACTGGAGACCACCAGCCTGCCCTTCTGACTGGGAACTGGAGATCACCAGCCTGCCTTTCTGACTGGGAACTGGAGATCACCAGCCTGCCCTTCTGACTGGGAACTGGAGATCACCAGCCTGCCCTTCTGACTGGGAACAGGAGATCACCAGCCTGCCCCGCCCTTCTGACTGGGAACTGGAGATCACCAGCCTGCCCTTCTGACTGGGAACTGGAGATCACCAGCCTGCCCTTCTGATTGGGAACTGGAGATCACCAGCCTGCCCTTCTGACTGGGAACAGGAGATCACCAGCCTGCCCCGCCCTTCTGACTGGGAACTGGAGATCATCAGCCTGCCCTTCCCTTCTGACTGGGAACTGGAGATCACCAGCCTGCCCTTCTGACTGGGAACTGGAGATCACCAGCCTGCCCTTATGACTGGGAACTGGAGATCACCAGCCTGCCCTTCTGACTGGGAACTGGAGATCACCCAGCCTGGCCCTTCTGACTGGGAACTAGAGATCACCAGCCCGCCCTTGTAACTGGGAACTGGAGATCACCAGCCTGCCCTTCTGACTGGGAACTGGAGATCACCAGCCTGCCCTTCTGACTGGGAACTGTAGATAACCAGCCTGGCCTTCTGACTGGGAACTGGAGATCACCAGCCTGCCCTTCTGACTGGGAACTGGAGATCACCAGCCTGCCCTTCTGACTGGGAACTGAAGATCACTAGCCTGCCCTTCTGACTGGGAACTGGAGATCACCAGCCTGCCCTGCCCTTCTGACTGGGAACTGGAGATCACCAGCCTGCCCTTCTGACTGGGAACTGGAGATCACCAGCCTGCCCTTCTGACTGGGAACTGGAGATCACCAGCCTGCCCTTCTGACTGGGAACTGGAGATCACCAGCCTGCCCTTCTGACTGGGAACTGGAGACCACCAGCCTGCCCTTCTGACTGGGAACTGGAGATCACCTGCCTGCCTTTCTGACTGGGAACTGGAGATCACCAGCCTGCCCTTCTGACTGGGAACTGGAGATCACCAGCCTGCCCTTCTGACTGGGAACAGGAGATCACCAGCCTGCCCCGCCCTTCTGACTGGGAACTGGAGATCACCAGCCTGCCCTTCTGACTGGGAACTGGAGATCACCAGCCTGCCCTTCTGATTGGGAACTGGAGATCACCAGCCTGCCCTTCTGACTGGGAACAGGAGATCACCAGCCTGCCCCGCCCTTCTGACTGGGAACTGGAGATCATCAGCCTGCCCTTCCCTTCTGACTGGGAACTGGAGATCACCAGCCTGCCCTTCTGACTGGGAACTGGAGATCACCAGCCTGCCCTGCCCTTCTGACTGGGAACTGGAGATCACCAGCCTGCTCTGCCCTTCTGACTGGGAACTGTAGATCACCAGCCTGCCCTGCCCTTCTGACTGGGAACTGGAGATCACCAGCCTGCCCTTCTGACTGGGAACTGGAGATCACCAGCCTGCCCTTCTGACTGGGAACTGGAGATCACCAGCCTGCCCTTATGACTGGGAACTGGAGATCACCAGCCTGCCCTTCTGACTGGGAACTGGAGATCACCCAGCCTGCCCTTCTGACTGGGAACTAGAGATCACCAGCCCGCCCTTCTAACTGGGAACTGGAGATCACCAGCCTGCCCTTCTGACTGGGAACTGGAGATCACCAGCCTGCCCTTCTGACTGGGAACTGGATATGACCAGCCTGCCCTTCTGACTGGGAACTGGAGATCACCAGCCTGCCCTTCTGACTGGGAACTGTAGATAACCAGCCTGGCCTTCTGACTGGGAACTGGCGATCACCAGCCTGCCCTTCTGACTGGGAACTGGAGATCACCAGCCTGCCCTTCTGACTGGGAACTGGAGATCACCAGCCTGCCCTTCTGACTGGGAACTGGAGATCACCAGCCTGCCCTTCTGACTGGGAACTAGAGATCACCAGCCTGCCCTTCTGACTGGGAACTGGAGATGACCAGCCTGCCCCGCCCTTCTGACTGGGAACTGGAGATCACCAGCCTGCCCTTCTGACTGGGAACTGGAGATCACCAGCCTGCCCTGCCCTTCTGACTGGGAAATGGAGATCACCAGCCTGCCCTTCTGACTGGGAACTGGAGATCACCAGCCTGCCCTGCCCTTCTGACTGGGAAATGGAGATCACCAGCCTGCCCTTCTGACTGGGAACTGAAGATCACTAGCCTGCCCTTCTGACTGGGAACTGGAGATCACCAGCCTGCCCTTCTGACTGGGAACTGAAGATCACTAGCCTGCCCTTCTGACTGGGAACTGGAGATCACCAGCCTGCCCTGCCCTTCTGACTGGGAACTGGAGATCACCAGCCTGCCCTTCTGACTGGGAACTGGAGATCACCAGCCTGCCCTTCTGACTGGGAACTGGAGATCACCAGCCTGCCCTTCTGACTGGGAACTGGAGATCACCAGCCTGCCCTTCTGACTGGGAACTGGAGATCACCAGCCTGCCCTTCTGACTGGGAACTGGAGATCACCAGCCTGCCCTTCTGACTGGGAACTGGAGACCACCAGCCTGCCCTTCTGACTGGGAACTGGAGATCACCAGCCTGCCTTTCTGACTGGGAACTGGAGATCACCAGCCTGCCCTTCTCACTGGGAACTGGAGATCACCAGCCTGCCCTTCTGACTGGGAACAGGAGATCACCAGCCTGCCCCGCCCTTCTGACTGGGAACTGGAGATCACCAGCCTGCCCTTCTGACTGGGAACTGGAGATCACCAGCCTGCCCTTCTGATTGGGAACTGGAGATCACCAGCCTGCCCTTCTGACTGGGAACAGGAGATCACCAGCCTGCCCCGCCCTTCTGACTGGGAACTGGAGATCACCAGCCTGCCCTTCCCTTCTGACTGGGAACTGGAGATCACCAGCCTGCCCTTCTGACTGGGAACTGGAGATCACCAGCCTGCCCTGCCCTTCTGACTGGGAACTGGAGATCACCAGCCTGCCCTGCCCTTCTGACTGGGAACTGTAGATCACCAGCCTGCCCTGCCCTTCTGACTGGGAACTGGAGATCACCAGCCTGCCCTTCTGACTGGGAACTGGAGATCACCAGCCTGCCCTTCTGACTGGGAACTGGAGATCACCAGCCTGCCCTTCTGACTGGGAACTGGAGATCACCAGCCTGCCCTTCTGACTGGGAACAGGAGATCACCAGCCTGCCCCGCCCTTCTGACTGGGAACTGGAGATCACCAGCCTGCCCTTCTGACTGGGAACTGGAGATCACCAGCCTGCCCTTCTGATTGGGAACTGGAGATCACCAGCCTGCCCTTCTGACTGGGAACAGGAGATCACCAGCCTGCCCCGCCCTTCTGACTGGGAACTGGAGATCACCAGCCTGCCCTTCCCTTCTGACTGGGAACTGGAGATCACCAGCCTGCCCTTCTGACTGGGAACTGGAGATCACCAGCCTGCCCTGCCCTTCTGACTGGGAACTGGAGATCACCAGCCTGCCCTGCCCTTCTGACTGGGAACTGTAGATCACCAGCCTGCCCTGCCCTTCTGACTGGGAACTGGAGATCACCAGCCTGCCCTTCTGACTGGGAACTGGAGATCACCAGCCTGCCCTTCTGACTGGGAACTGGAGATCACCAGCCTGCCCTTCTGACTGGGAACTTGAGATCACCAGCCTGCCCTTCTGACTGGGAACTGGAGATCACCAGCCTGCCCTTCTAACTGGGAACTGGAGATCACCAGCCTTCACCGCCCTTCTGACTGGGAACTGAAGATCACCAGCCTGCCCTTCTGACTGTGAACTGGAGATCACCAGCCTGCCCTGCCCTTCTGACTGGGAACTGGAGATCACCAGCCTGCCCTTCTGACTGGGAACTGGAGATCACCAGCCTGCCCTTCTGACTGGGAACTGGAGATCACCAGCCTGCCCTTCTGACTGGGAACTGGAGATCACCAGCCTGCCCTTCTGACTGGGAACTGGAGATCACCAGCCTGCCCTTCTGACTGGGAACTGGAGATCACCAGCCTGCCCTTCTGACTGGGAACTGGAGATCACCAGCCTGCCCTTCTGACTGGGAACTGGAGACCACCAGCCTGCCCTTCTGACTGGGAACTGGAGATCACCAGCCTGCCTTTCTGACTGGGAACTGGAGATCACCAGCCTGCCCTTCTGACTGGGAACTGGAGATCACCAGCCTGCCCTTCTGACTGGGAACAGGAGATCACCAGCCTGCCCCGCCCTTCTGACTGGGAACTGGAGATCACCAGCCTGCCCTTCTGACTGGGAACTGGAGATCACCAGCCTGCCCTTCTGATTGGGAACTGGAGATCACCAGCCTGCCCTTCTGACTGGGAACAGGAGATCACCAGCCTGCCCCGCCCTTCTGACTGGGAACTGGAGATCACCAGCCTGCCCTTCCCTTCTGACTGGGAACTGGAGATCACCAGCCTGCCCTTCTGACTGGGAACTGGAGATCACCAGCCTGCCCTGCCCTTCTGACTGGGAACTGGAGATCACCAGCCTGCCCTGCCCTTCTGACTGGGAACTGGAGATCACCAGCCTGCCCTTCTGACTGGGAACTGGAGATCACCAGCCTGCCCTTCTGACTGGGAACTGGAGACCACCAGCCTGCCCTTCTGACTGGGAACTGGAGATCACCAGCCTGCCTTTCTGACTGGGAACTGGAGATCACCAGCCTGCCCTTCTGACTGGGAACTGGAGATCACCAGCCTGCCCTGCCCTTCTGACTGGGAACTGGAGATCACCAGCCTGCCCTGCCCTTCTGACTGGGAACTGTAGATCACCAGCCTGCCCTTCCCTTCTGACTGGGAACTGAAGATCACCAGCCTGCCCTTCTGACTGGGAACTGGAGATCACCAGCCTGCCCTGCCCTTCTGACTGGGAACTGGAGATCACCAGCCTGCCCTGCCCTTCTGACTGGGAACTGGAGATCACCAGCCTGCCCCTCTGACTGGGAACTGGAGATCACCAGCCTGCCCTTCTGACTGGGAACTGGAGATCACCAGCCTGCCCTTCTGACTGGGAACTGGAGATCACCCAGCCTGCCCTTCTGACTGGGAACTAGAGATCACCAGCCCGCCCTTCTAACTGGGAACTGGAGATCACCAGCCTGCCCTTCTGACTGGGAACTGGAGATCACCAGCCTGCCCTTCTGACTGGGAACTGGATATGACCAGCCTGCCCTTCTGACTGGGAACTGGAGATCACCAGCCTGCCCTTCTGACTGGGAACTGTAGATAACCAGCCTGGCCTTCTGACTGGGAACTGGAGATCACCAGCCTGCCCTTCTGACTGGGAACTGGAGATCACCAGCCTGCCCTTCTGACTGGGAACTGGAGATCACCAGCCTGCCCTTCTGACTGGGAACTGGAGACCACCAGCCTGCCCTTCTGACTGGGAACTGGAGATCACCAGCCTGCCTTTCTGACTGGGAACTGGAGATCACCAGCCTGCCCTTCTGACTGGGAACTGGAGATCACCAGCCTGCCCTTCTGACTGGGAACTGGAGATCACCCAGCCTGCCCTTCTGACTGGGAACTAGAGATCACCAGCCCGCCCTTCTAACTGGGAACTGGAGATCACCAGCCTGCCCTTCTGACTGGGAACTGGAGATCACCAGCCTGCCCTTCTGACTGGGAACTGGATATGACCAGCCTGCCCTTCTGACTGGGAACTGGAGATCACCAGCCTGCCCTTCTGACTGGGAACTGTAGATAACCAGCCTGGCCTTCTGACTGGGAACTGGCGATCACCAGCCTGCCCTTCTGACTGGGAACTGGAGATCACCAGCCTGCCCTTCTGACTGGGAACTGGAGATCACCAGCCTGCCCTTCTGACTGGGAACTGGAGATCACCAGCCTGCCCTTCTGACTGGGAACTAGAGATCACCAGCCTGCCCTTCTGACTGGGAACTGGAGATGACCAGCCTGCCCCGCCCTTCTGACTGGGAACTGGAGATCACCAGCCTGCCCTTCTGACTGGGAACTGGAGATCACCAGCCTGCCCTGCCCTTCTGACTGGGAAATGGAGATCACCAGCCTGCCCTTCTGACTGGGAACTGGAGATCACCAGCCTGCCCTGCCCTTCTGACTGGGAACTGGAGATCACCAGCCTGCCCTTCTGACTGGGAACTGAAGATCACTAGCCTGCCCTTCTGACTGCGAACTGGAGATCACCAGCCTGCCCTTCTGACTGGGAACTGAAGATCACTAGCCTGCCCTTCTGACTGGGAACTGGAGATCACCAGCCTGCCCTGCCCTTCTGACTGGGAACTGGAGATCACCAGCCTGCCCTTCTGACTGGGAACTGGAGATCACCAGCCTGCCCTTCTGACTGGGAACTGGAGATCACCAGCCTGCCCTTCTGACTGGGAACTGGAGATCACCAGCCTGCCCTTCTGACTGGGAACTGGAGATCACCAGCCTGCCCTTCTGACTGGGAACTGGAGATCACCAGCCTGCCCTTCTGACTGGGAACTGGAGACCACCAGCCTGCCCTTCTGACTGGGAACTGGAGATCACCAGCCTGCCCCTCTGACTGGGAACTGGAGATCACCAGCCTGCCCTTCTGACTGGGAACTGGAGATCACCAGCCTGCCCTGCCCTTCTGACTGGGAACTGGAGATCACCAGCCTGCCCTGCCCTTCTGACTGGGAACTGTAGATCACCAGCCTGCCCTTCCCTTCTGACTGGGAACTGAAGATCACCAGCCTGCCCTTCTGACTGGGAACTGGAGATCACCAGCCTGCCCTGCCCTTCTGACTGGGAACTGGAGATCACCAGCCTGCCCTGCCCTTCTGACTGGGAACTGGAGATCACCAGCCTGCCCCTCTGACTGGGAACTGGAGATCACCAGCCTGCCCTTCTGACTGGGAACTGGAGATCACCAGCCTGCCCTTCTGACTGGGAACTGGAGATCACCCAGCCTGCCCTTCTGACTGGGAACTAGAGATCACCAGCCCGCCCTTCTAACTGGGAACTGGAGATCACCAGCCTGCCCTTCTGACTGGGAACTGGAGATCACCAGCCTGCCCTTCTGACTGGGAACTGGATATGACCAGCCTGCCCTTCTGACTGGGAACTGGAGATCACCAGCCTGCCCTTCTGACTGGGAACTGTAGATAACCAGCCTGGCCTTCTGACTGGGAACTGGAGATCACCAGCCTGCCCTTCTGACTGGGAACTGGAGATCACCAGCCTACCCTTCTGACTGGGAACTGGAGATCACCAGCCTGCCCTTCTGACTGGGAACTGGAGACCACCAGCCTGCCCTTCTGACTGGGAACTGGAGATCACCAGCCTGCCTTTCTGACTGGGAACTGGAGATCACCAGCCTGCCCTTCTGACTGGGAACTGGAGATCACCAGCCTGCCCTTCTGACTGGGAACAGGAGATCACCAGCCTGCCCCGCCCTTCTGACTGGGAACTGGAGATCACCAGCCTGCCCTTCTGACTGGGAACTGGAGATCACCAGCCTGCCCTTCTGACTGGGAACTGGAGATCACCAGCCTGCCCTTCTGACTGGGAACTGGAGATCACCAGCCTTCCCCGCCCTTCTGACTGGGAACTGAAGACCACCAGCCTGCCCTTCTGACTGGGAACTGGAGATCACCAGCCTGCCTTTCTGACTGGGAACTGGAGATCACCAGCCTGCCCTTCTGACTGGGAACTGGAGATCACCAGCCTGCCCTTCTGACTGGGAACTGGAGATCACCAGCCTGCCCTTCTGACTGGGAACTGGAGATCACCAGCCTGCCCTTCTGACTGGGAACTGGAGATCACCAGCCTGCCCTTCTGACTGGGAACTGGAGATCACCAGCCTGCCCTTCTGACTGGGAACTGGAGACCACCAGCCTGCCCTTCTGACTGGGAACTGGAGATCACCAGCCTGCCCCTCTGACTGGGAACTGGAGATCACCAGCCTGCCCTTCTGACTGGGAACTGGAGATCACCAGCCTGCCCTGCCCTTCTGACTGGGAACTGGAGATCACCAGCCTGCCCTGCCCTTCTGACTGGGAACTGTAGATCACCAGCCTGCCCTTCCCTTCTGACTGGGAACTGAAGATCACCAGCCTGCCCTTCTGACTGGGAACTGGAGATCACCAGCCTGCCCTGCCCTTCTGACTGGGAACTGGAGATCACCAGCCTGCCCTGCCCTTCTGACTGGGAACTGGAGATCACCAGCCTGCCCCTCTGACTGGGAACTGGAGATCACCAGCCTGCCCTTCTGACTGGGAACTGGAGATCACCAGCCTGCCCTTCTGACTGGGAACTGGAGATCACCCAGCCTGCCCTTCTGACTGGGAACTAGAGATCACCAGCCCGCCCTTCTAACTGGGAACTGGAGATCACCAGCCTGCCCTTCTGACTGGGAACTGGAGATCACCAGCCTGCCCTTCTGACTGGGAACTGGATATGACCAGCCTGCCCTTCTGACTGGGAACTGGAGATCACCAGCCTGCCCTTCTGACTGGGAACTGTAGATAACCAGCCTGGCCTTCTGACTGGGAACTGGAGATCACCAGCCTGCCCTTCTGACTGGGAACTGGAGATCACCAGCCTACCCTTCTGACTGGGAACTGGAGATCACCAGCCTGCCCTTCTGACTGGGAACTGGAGACCACCAGCCTGCCCTTCTGACTGGGAACTGGAGATCACCAGCCTGCCTTTCTGACTGGGAACTGGAGATCACCAGCCTGCCCTTCTGACTGGGAACTGGAGATCACCAGCCTGCCCTTCTGACTGGGAACAGGAGATCACCAGCCTGCCCCGCCCTTCTGACTGGGAACTGGAGATCACCAGCCTGCCCTTCTGACTGGGAACTGGAGATCACCAGCCTGCCCTTCTGACTGGGAACTGGAGATCACCAGCCTGCCATTCTGACTGGGAACTGGAGATCACCAGCCTTCCCCGCCCTTCTGACTGGGAACTGAAGATCACCAGCCTGCCCTTCTGACTGTGAACTGGAGATCACCAGCCTGCCCTGCCCTTCTGACTGGGAACTGGAGATCACCAGCCTGCCCTTCTGACTGGGAACTGGAGATCACCAGCCTGCCCTTCTGACTGGGAACTGGAGATCACCAGCCTGCCCTTCTGACTGGGAACTGGAGATCACCAGCCTGCCCTTCTGACTGGGAACTGGAGATCACCAGCCTGCCCTTCTGACTGGGAACTGGAGATCACCAGCCTGCCCTTCTGACTGGGAACTGGAGATCACCAGCCTGCCCTTCTGACTGGGAACTGGAGACCACCAGCCTGCCCTTCTGACTGGGAACTGGAGATCACCAGCCTGCCTTTCTGACTGGGAACTGGAGATCACCAGCCTGCCCTTCTGACTGGGAACTGGAGATCACCAGCCTGCCCTTCTGACTGGGAACAGGAGATCACCAGCCTGCCCCGCCCTTCTGACTGGGAACTGGAGATCACCAGCCTGCCCTTCTGACTGGGAACTGGAGATCACCAGCCTGCCCTTCTGAT
>NC_048585.1:5523117-5538117 GCF_013265735.2 Oncorhynchus mykiss
GAAACATTAACGTGCTTGAGCGTGTAACTGTTTGTTACATGTGTTTTGTGGACTTCATCAGACAGATGTCGCTCTCCTGTTTTGTAATGAAACAAAAGGTGTGATTGAGTTTATTCTGCCACTGTATCTTCTTATTGTCTCGGCCTCTAAGCTTTACAGGAATATGGCTCTGAATATATACAGCAACACCTCCGCCATAGGCATTCCTGTCTCTTCTGTAGGCCCTACATCAGTGGTTCTTAACCTGGGTTCGATCGAACCCCAGGGGTTCGGTGAGTCAGTCTCAGGGGTTCGACGGAGGTCAAGACACACAACCAGATTACAGGCACTGGTTACAGTGAGCAGCTTCCTCTTGAGCGGACAGCTTGATGAAAACCAATCTATATTCGGGACACCCAGAAAATAGACCTATCTGCTAACAGCACACACATTATCAAGCATTGCACACATGTTATCCAGATAATGAACGTCAGCACATGTTGGCCTATATAGCAACACCCTAAAATAGGAGGCTTTATATGAGGTAGTGAAACTGCAACCACAACACTTTTAACAGCATTAGACATGAGATCATCTATAAGCTTTACAGGAATATGGCTCTGAATATATACAGCAACACCTCCGCCATAGGCATTCCTGTCTCTTCTGTGTATGTTATATCCCTGTATTGCTACTGCTGTATTATCAAAGGCATTATCTAAGTGAGTCTCAGAGATGGCCAGTATATGAATGTTATCAGATGTAGTTTTTTTCTCCAGTTATTGATCTCATAAACCTTATTTCTACGGCTATAGTACATATGATTAATAACATAATAATAACAGCTCTCTCACTCTTCCCAGTCTTTTGATTAATAACATATATTTTTAGACCTTTCCAGCTCGACAAGAACATTGTCTGGCTAATAGAGTCAGTCAACAGGGCACTTGTGAGTGTCAATTGGTGTATGTGATGTGGGGCTGAAGCTGCTGAGCCAGAAGCTAGGCTCTCTCACTCCTCCCAGTCTTTTTGGGAAGGAGGGTGGACAATGAGCATGTTGTAGTGGATGTAAACAATGTCCCCACGCTCTCTGACAGCTTTCACGGCTGGGACAAGTTATTTTCCACCTCTTGTGTACAGCTTACGAGAAGTCTTCGTTAAGGAAGATGTTTTGTTAGTCTCAAGTTCTTGGCTCTGTCCAGAACAGCCATCATGTCCTTAAACCTCAGGAACTTGACCACATATCGACCTGTGTCTGTCACCTGGGCTGGTGACAGGTTTTCCAGACCTCAATCTTCCCATGATCCATCTGCAGCTTTTAAAGTGATAATTTGTCTTCCTTTCTCCTCAGACTTGTCCCAGTGATGTGAATGTAACAGTTTAGCTTTCATCCGTCCCCTCGCCCCTACCTGGGCTCGAACCAGGGACCCTCTGCACACATTGACAACAGTCACCCACAAAGCATCGTTACCCATCACAACACAAAATCCACGGCCCTTGCAGAGCAAGGGGAACCACTACTTCAAGGTCTCAGAGCAAGTGACGTCACCCGATCGAAACGCTATTAACGCGCACCACCGCTAACTAGTTAGCCATTTCACATCGGTTACATGAAGACTCTGGTATGCCATCCACAACAATGTTATTTCACCTGGAATGTCCCTCTAGATATTGTCCCTCTAGATATGTTCCCTCTAGACATTCCCCAGCCATCTGTAATAATGATTCACAAAGAGAGAGCTGATGTTATCTCACATGAATTTACAGTTTGTTGTCATCTTGCTGCAAGTCTCTTTCAGGACATCCAGTTCTCCCTGAGAGAACTGCAAACTGTTCTTAATGTCCTGGACCTCTCTGGTCAGATCATCTTAATGTCCTGGACCTCTCTGGTCAGATCGTCTTAATGTCCCGGACCTCCCTGGTCAGATCATCTTAATGTCCTGGACCTCTCTGGTCAGATCACCTTAATGTCCTGGACCTCCCTGGTCAGATCACCTTAATGTCCTGGACCTCCCTGGTCAGATCAACTTAATGTCCTGGACCTCTCTGGTCAGATCACCTTAATGTCCTGGACCTCTCTGGTCAGATCATCTTAATGTCCTGGACCTCTCTGGTCAGATCACCTTAATGTCCTGGACCTCCCTGGTCAGATCATCTTACTGTCCTGGACCTCTCTGGTCAGATCATCTTACTGTCCTGGACCTCCCTGGTCAGATCATCTTAATGTCCTGGACCTCTCTGGTCAGATCATCTTAATGTCCTGGACCTCTCTGGTCAGATCATCTTACTGTCCTGGACCTCCCTGGTCAGATCATCTTAATGTCCTGGACCTCTCTGGTCAGATCACCTTAATGTCCTGGACCTCTCTGGTCAGATCACCTTAATGTCCTGGACCTCTTTGGTCAGATCATCTTAATGTCCTGGACCTCTCTGGTCAGATCATCTTAATGTCCTGGACCTCTCTGGTCAGATCATCTTAATGTCCTGGACCTCTCTGGTCAGATCATCTTAATGTCCTGGACCTCTCTGGTCAGATCATCTTAATGTCCTGGACCTCTCTGGTCAGATCATCTTAATGTCCTGGACCTCTCTGGTCAGATCATCTTAATGTCCTGGACCTCTCTGGTCAGATAATCTTAATGTCCCGGACCTCTCTGGTCAGATCATCTTACTGTCCCGGACCTCTCTGGTCAGATCGTCTTAATGTCCCGGACCTCCCTGATCAGATCATCTTAATGTCCTGGACCTCTCTGGTGAGATCACCTTAATGTCCTGGACCTCCCTGGTCAGATCACCTTAATGTCCTGGACCTCCCTGGTCAGATCAACTTAATGTCCTGGACCTCTCTGGTCAGATCACCTTAATGTCCTGGACCTCTCTGGTCAGATCACCTTAATGTCCTGGACCTCCCTGGTCAGATCAACTTAATGTCCTGGACCTCTCTGGTCAGATCACCTTAATGTCCTGGACCTCTCTGGTCAGATCATCTTAATGTCCTGGACCTCTCTGGTCAGATCATCTTAATGTCCTGGACCTCTCTGGTCAGATCATCTTAATGTCCTGGACCTCTCTGGTCAGATCATCTTAATGTCCTGGACCTCTCTGGTCAGATCATCTTAATGTCCTGGACCTCTCTGGTCAGATCATCTTAATGTCCTGGACCTCTCTGGTCAGATCATCTTAATGTCCTGGACCTCCCTGGTCAGATCATCTTAATGTCCTGGACCTCTCTGGTCAGATCATCTTACTGTCCTGGACCTCCCTGGTCAGATCATCTTACTGTCCTGGACCTCTCTGGTCAGATCACCTTAATGTCCTGGACCTCTCTGGTCAGATCATCTTAATGTCCCGGACCTCTCTGCTCAGATCATCTTAATGTCCCGGACCTCTCTGGTCAGATCACCTTAATTTTTATTTAATTTAAAACATTTTAATTTTACAAAACTTTTTGTGTATTTGGACTAAGTTCTTGGAAGCTATTTTCCTGTTGTAACATCTGCTTGAAGACATATTTTCTGTCGTTTTAAAATATTCTTCACCTGTGAAAGAGAGACACTACTGTGAAAGAGAGACACTACTGTGAAAGATTCTTCACCTGTGAAAGAGAGACACTACTGTGAAAGAGAGACACTACTGTGAAAGATTCTTCACCTGTGAAAGAGACACTACTGTGAAAGAGAGACACTACTGTGAAAGAGAGACACTACTGTGAAAGATTCTTCACCTGTGAAAGAGACACTACTGTGAAAGAGAGACACTACTGTGAAAGAGAGACACTACTTTGAAAGAGAGACACTACTGTGAAAGAGAGACACTACTGTGAAAGATTCTTCACCTGTGAAAGAGAGACACTACTGTGAAAGAGACACTACTGTGAAAGAGAGACACTACTGTGAAAGAGAGACACTACTGTGAAAGATTCTTCACCTGTGAAAGAGAGACACTACTGTGAAAGAGAGACACTACTGTGAAAGATTCTTCACCTGTGAAAGAGAGACACTACTGTGAAAGAGAGACACTACTGTCTGGAGTACTACAGTTGTACTGCCACCGGCTTTGGTTTTGGATGCCATGGTAGCAACGTAGGCTAATGTAGCTACTCCACGCAGTTCCAGACAGGACAGGTCGCAAGGCAGATGGAAACAGTAACAAACAGCAGGGATTTAAGACAGCCACAAGCCTGGGACAATACGCCGGCCCCAGCCACAAGGGCTAACCACGTGGCGGGCTGTGTTCAAGCTTTCAGGAAACCTTGCTAGCTTGATAGCTAGTTAGCAGCTAGGCTAGCTGCTACGCCAAGCAGCTCTATAGACTTTTGGAGGATCCCTGGACAGATAGTAGTGGTCCCAGCAACTGATGCTAACCGCGTCGCAGGATCCCCCTCTCAAAAGGTAGCTAGTAACCAACCTTCATCATTAGAACCCCTTTTCAGAGACTTTGAAAACAACAGACCGAGCTCGGTTGGAGTTCGTTGATCCCCAGTGGTGAATGAGGTGTGTTTGTCTGGAGTTATGAAATGTGTACTGTGTCCGTGTTTCAGGTGAGTGTACCTTTGTCACAGCTGTCTCCATAGTAACCAGGTGGGCAGATGCACACCCCCGGACTCATACACAGTCCACCATTCAGACACCTGGGAGAGCAGAGGGCTGGGGGGAGAGCGGAGGAGGACAGGAGAGGAGAAAAATCTACGTCAGCAACCTCAAGTATTTAATTCACCTTCAGTTGATGGTAACCCTTCACCCCCCCAACTCTATATTCATTTAATTCACCTTCAACTGATGGTAACCCTTCACCCCTCCAACACTACATTCATTTAATTCACCCTTCCAACACTACATTCATTTAATTCACCCTTCCAACACTACATTCATTTAATTCACCCTTCCAACACTACATTCATTTAATTCACCCTTCCAACACTACATTCATTTAATTCACCCTTCCAACACTACATTCATTTAATTCACCCTTCCAACACTACATTCATTGCGATAATGAATGTTTCACTTAGCGCTGCCTATAGAAGGCAATAAAGAGCCTTAGTACCGTTGAGTGCCGTTTGCCAAGACTGAATATCGTAAACACAATGTCTCAAGACCCGTCGACACCCCCTAAAATAAAACTCTGCGGTTCTCACAGAACACTTCTCTATAAAAACCCATAGTCTACTCTAGATGCCTCGACGCCTCCACACGGTCCACATAACGGATGTTCCTCTACGTAGTTCTACGGACTTTTTTTGCGGCTTCATTTTTTTGGGGGGGGGGACCCAAAAGGAGCTCCGTAGCCCTGTTTGAGTAGACGGTGAAATCCCCGTGGAGAGTCCTTACTGTTCATATGATACAAAGACAACAACAAAATACAACAACATTGTTCTCCACCCCCTCAGTCAGTCTGTAGCTGGACAGAGTCTCTCTCTAACCTCTTAAAGCCTTAAATAGATGGAACACGTGGTTGTCACCGCCCAACCTGCCTGCCTGCCTGCCTGCCTGCCTGCCTGCCTGCCTGCCTGCCTACTGACATGATTGTTTTATTCTGTCATGGAAAAACATTTCAAATCAATTTGCTCTCCATTTAACTAGTCTGGATGGAGCCTGTTGAACCAGTGCTTTGTAATTTCCATGATGTTTTTTAAGTTGTGGTGCCTTGAGGCAACGTTAAGCCGCAGCAAACATAACCTTTTACAGATTCATTAATACATTTAAATGCAACGTGGTGGTTCTGTTGTTGTCTGAAAATGACAGGCCTGCCTGAGCAGGACTGGTGTCTCATAACTGAAACAACACACAACCTCTTCTCTTTCTCTAGCCTTTCATTTCATAAGGTTTTTTTTGTTTTGTTTTGTTGTGGAGACATTCCAGGAAATAAAAGAAGATATTCCACCCAGCATTGTTGATGTGGGCCAAGGAGAAGGGGAAATAAAAACCACAAGAAAATCATTTTAATTTAATTCTATAGAATGAGCAACTCAAGCTATTGTGTTGACTGTGTGCTGTGCACTTACTGTATATCATTATGGTAGTGATGGAAGATAGATGGACTAGCTTGTGTGCTGTGTACTTACTGTATATCATTATGGTAGTGATGGAAGATAGATGGAATGGCTCGGATGTACAGACGAGACTAGACGTACCTTTCTCACAGTGCGGCCCGTAGAAACCATCCTGACACTCACACACCTGTCTCTCGTTGCAGAACCCACCGTTACGACAACCACCTGGACATTTAGCTGTGGAGACAGAGAGAGAGAGAGGCGGGGAGGAGAGAGGGAGTGAGTGAGGGAGAGCGAGAGAAAGGGGGAAAAGAGAGAGAGTGAGTGAGAAAGGGGGAAGAGAGAGAGAGACAGAGAGAGGGGGGGCGGGGAAGAGAGACAGAGAGAGAGGGGGGTAGAGAGACAGAGAGAGAGGGGGGAAGAGAGACAGAGAGAGAGGGGGGTAGAGAGACAGAGAGAGAGGGGGGAAGAGAGACAGAGAGAGGGGGGGGGAAGAGACAATAAAGAGACAGAACACGTGAGAAGAGAAAAATAACAAAGTTGAGATGAATAAATGGCTAGTGGAGTCCTCCCTCCCTCCCTCCTTTCCTTTCTTCCTCCCTCCCTCCCTTCATTCCTTCCTTCCGTCCTCCCCCTTCCCCCTCTCTCTGACACTCTCCATAGCCTGCCATCTCAGAAGACCACTTCAAGGGAACCACATTCCACTACACTACAGTGAGATGCCATGGACTTCAATCCCAAATGGCACCCTATTCATACATCCCAAATGGCACCCTATTCATACATCCAAATAGCACCCTATTCATACATCCCAAATGGCACCCTATTCATACACCCAAATGGCACCCTATACATACATCCAAATGGCACCCTATTCATACATCCAAATGGCACCCTATTCATACATCCCAAATGGCACCCTATTCATACATCCCAAATGGCACCCTATTCATACATCCCAAATGGCACCCTATTCATACATCCAAATGGCACCCTATTCATACATCCAAATGGCACCCTATTCATACATCCCAAATGGCACCCTATTCATACATCCAAATGGCACCCTATTCATACATCCCAAATGGCACCCTATTCATACATCCCAAATGGAACCCTATTCATACATCCCAAATGGCACCCTATTCATACATCCCAAATGGCACCCTATTCATACATCCAAATGGCACCCTATTCATACATCCAAATGGCACCCTATTCATACATCCAAATGGCACCCTATTCATAACATCCAAATGGCACCCTATTCATACATCCCAAATGGCACCCTATTCATACAGCCCAAATGGCACCCTATTCATACATCCCAAATGGCACCCTATTCATCCATCCAAATGGCACCCTATTCATACATCCAAATGGCACCCTATTCATACATCCAAATGGCACCCTATTCATACATCCAAATGGCACCCTATTCATACATCCCAAATGGCACCCTATTCATACATCCAAATGGCACCCTATTCATACATCCAAATGGCACCCTATTCATACATCCAAATGGCACCCTATTCATACATCCCAAATGGCACCCTATTCATACATCCAAATGGCACCCTATTCATACATCCCAAATGGCACCCTATTCATACATCCCAAATGGCACCCTATTCATGCATCCCAAATGGCACCCTATTCATGCATCCCAAATGGCACCCTATTCATACATCCAAATGGCACCCTATTCATACATCCAAATGGCACCCTATTCATACATCCAAATGGCACCCTATTCATACATCCAAATGGCACCCTATTCATACATCCCAAATGGCACCCTATTCATACATCCCAAATGGCACCCTATTCATACATCCCAAATGGCACCCTATTCATACATCCCAAATGGCACCCTATTCATACATCCAAATGGCACCCTATTCATACATCCAAATGGCACCCTATTCATACATCCAAATGGCACCCTATTCATACATCCCAAATGGCACCCTATTCATACATCCCAAATGGCACCCTATTCATACATCCCAAATGGCACCCTATTCATACATCCCAAATGGCACCCTATTCATACATCCCAAATGGCACCCTATTCATACATCCCAAATGGCACCCTATTCATACATCCCAAATGGCACCCTATTCATACATCCCAAATGGCACCCTATTCATACATCCCAAATGGCACCCTATTCATGCATCCCAAATGGCACCCTATTCATATATCCCAAATGGCACCCTATTCATACATCCCAAATGGCACCCTATTCATATATCCCAAATGGCACCCTATTCATACATCTCAAATGGCACCCTATTCATACATCCAAATGGCACCCTATTCATACATCCCAAATGGCACCCTATTCATACATCCCAAATGGCACCCTATTCATACATCCCAAATGGCACCCTATTCATACATCCCAAATGGCACCCTATTCATACATCCCAAATGGCACCCTTATGGGCTCCGGTCAAACGTTTAGAGTTCCACAACAGGGCCTGGTTCAAAGCAGACTGAATACCATCTCTCTACAACAGGGCCTGGTTCAAAGCAGACTGAATACCATCTCTCTACAACAGGGCCTGGTTCAAAGCAGACTGAATACCATCTCTCTACAACAGGGCCTGGTTCAAAGCAGACTGAAAACCATCTCTCTACAACAGGGCCTGGTTCAAAGCAGACTGAATACCATCTCTCTACAACAGGGCCTGGTTCAAAGCAGACTGAAAACCATCTCTCTACAACAGGGCCTGGTTCAAAGCAGACTGAAAACCATCTCTCTACAACAGGGCCTGGTTCAAAGCAGACTGAATACCATCTCTCTACAACAGGACCTGGTTCAAAGCAGACTGAATACCATCTCTCTACAACAGGGCCTGGTTCAAAGCAGACTGAATACCATCTCTCTACAACAGGGCCTGGTTCAAAGCAGACTGAATACCATCTCTCTACAACAGGGCCTGGTTCAAAGCAGACTGAATACCATCTCTCTACAACAGGGCCTGGTTCAAAGCAGACTGAATACCATCTCTCTACAACAGGGCCTGGTTCAAAGCAGACTGAAAACCAGCGCTCTACAACACAACATGAAGGAGAAGCCTTTGAGGTGGTAATGGATGTCAACAGAGATGTCAAACTATCCTTCTTAGTCCTGGAGATCTATCGGCGTGTGAGGAACCCTTGTGTGTGTCCAAAACGGCACCCCTATTCCCTACATAGTGCACTACTTCTGACCAGAACCATATATAGGGAATAGGGACAGTACCTTAACACTGGCACCAGACAACATGTGGCCAGAGTCACAATAAGAAAACAATATCTGTGGCCCAAAAAGCTCCATATTCCAATTTAGTGCACTACTTTTAACCAGGTCCTATAATAGGACTCTGATTTAAAAGTAGTGCACTATCTAGGGAATAGGGTACAATTTGGGATGTAACCACACTATCCAACACAAGGGACAGAGGGAGGGATGAGTCTGGTTTCAGTTAACTCAGGATTCACTCTATCCAACACGAGGAACAGAGGAAGGGACTCTATTCTATTTCCTATATAGTGCACTGCTGTTGACCAGGGACCATAGGGCACTGCTGTTGACCAGGGACCATAGGGCACTGCTGTTGACCAGGGACTATAGGGCACTGCTGTTGACCAGGGACTATAGGGCACTGCTGTTGACCAGGGACTATAGGGCACTGCTGTTGACCAGGGACCATAGGGCACTGCTGTTGACCAGGGACCATAGGGCACTGCTGTTGACCAGGGACTATAGGGCACTGCTGTTGACCAGGGACCATAGGGCACTGCTGTTGACCAGGGACCATAGGGCACTGCTGTTGACCAGGGACTATAGGGCACTGCTGTTGACCAGGGACCATAGGGCACTGCTGTTGACCAGGGACTATAGGGCACTGCTGTTGACCAGGGACTATAGGGCACTGCTGTTGACCAGGGACTATAGGGCACTGCTGTTGACCAGGGACTATAGGGCACTGCTGTTGACCAGGGACTATAGGGCACTGCTGTTGACCAGGGACCATAGGGCTCTGCTGTTGACCAGGGACCATAGGGCTCTGCTGTTGACCAAGGGCCCACATCAATATACAGTAGAGAGGCTATATACAGTAGAGAGGCTATATACAGTAGAGAGGCTATATACAGTAGAGAGGCTATATACAGTAGAGAGGCTATATACAGTAGAGAGGCTATATACAGTAGAGAGGCTATATACAGGAGAGGCTATATACAGTAGAGAGGCTATATACAGTAGAGAGGCTATATACAGTAGAGAGAGGCTATATACAGTAGAGAGGCTATATACAGTAGAGAGGCTATATACAGTAGAGAGGCTATATACAGTAGAGAGGCTATATACAGGAGAGGCTATATACAGGAGAGGCGCTATATACAGTAGAGAGGCGCTATATACAGTAGAGAGGCTATATACAGTAGAGAGGCTATAGACAGGAGAGGCTATATACAGTAGAGAGGCTATATACAGTAGAGAGGCTATATACAGTAGAGAGGCTATATACAGTAGAGAGGCTATATACAGTAGAGAGGCTATATACAGTAGAGAGGCTATATACAGTAGAGAGGCTATATACAGTAGAGAGGCTATATACAGTAGAGAGGCTATATACAGTAGAGAGGCTATATACAGTAGAGAGGCTATATACAGTAGAGAGGCTCTATACAGTAGAGAGGCTATAGCCACTAGGCTACCCTGCCGCCCCGGTCCCTATGTAGGGAATATGGAGCCATTTTGGACACAGACAACTACGCCTTAGCTGTTATAAAACCTTTTGTACTCATTTTGATTTAAACAGCTAGATGTATATTTGTTCCTACTTTGACACCATATCCCACATTGGGAAATAGGACAGGACATGGAACATTAACACTGGTTTATGAAGTCTGGTTTGGTGTCGCTGCTTCCTGTAACAGACAGGAAGTGCCCTAAGCTAGTATGAATCCCTGCTACAGCCGGACCTGGAGCTGAGGTCCACACCTGGTCTTTGACAGGGCTTGTCTGGTGAAATGGAAACCAATATAACAGTAACTAAACTGCAAACCACAAACCCTGTCTATATAGAACCCCAACCCTGTCTATATAGAACCCCAAGCCTGTCTATATAGAACCCCAAGCCTGTCTATATAGTACCCCCACCCTGTACCCCAACCCTGTCTATATAGCACCCCAACCCTGTCTATATAGAACCCCAACCCTGTTTATATAGAACACCAACCCTGCACCCCAACCCTGTCTATATAGAACCCCAACCCGGTCTATATAGAACCCCAACCCTGTCTATATAGAACCCCAACCCTGTCTATATAGAACCCCAACTCTGTCTATATAGTACACCAACCCTGTACCCCAACCCTGTCTATATAGAACCCCAACCCTGTCTATATAGAACCCCAACCCTGTCTATATAGAACCCCAACCCTGTCTATATAGTAACCCAACCCTGTACCCCAACCCTGCACCCCAACCCTGTCTATATAGGACCCCAACCCTGTCTATATAGAACCCCAACCCTGTCTATATAGAACCCCAACCCTGTCTATATAGAACCCCAACCCTGTCTATATAGTAACCCAACCCTGTACCCCAACCCTGCACCCCAACCCTGTCTATATAGAACCCCAACCCTGTCAATATAGAACCCCAACACTGTACCCCAACCCTGCACTGTCTATATAGTACCTCAACCCTGTCTATATAGTACCCCAACCCTGTCTATATAGAACCCCAACCCTGTCTATATAGAACCCCAACCCTGTCTATATAGAACTCTAACCCTGTCTATATAGTAACCCAACCCTGTCTATATAGAACCCCAACACTGTACCCCAACCCTGCACCCAACCCTGTCTATATAGTACCCCAACCCTGTCTATATAGAACCCCAACCCTGTCAATATAGAACCCCAACCCTGTCAATATAGAACCCCAACACTGTACCCCAACCCTGCACCCCAACCCTGTCTATATAGTACCCCAACCCTGTCTATATAGTACCCCAACCTTGTCTATATAGAACCCCAACACTGTACCCCAACCCTGTCTATATAGTACCACAACCCTGTCTATATAGTACCCCAACCCTGTACCCCAACCCTGTCTATATAGAACCCCAACCCTGCACCCCAACCCTGTCTATATAGCACCCCAACCCTGTCTATATAGTACCCCAACCCTGTCTATATAGTACCCCAACCCTGTCTATATAGTAGCCCAACCCTGTCTATATAGAACCCCAACCCTGTCTATATATCACCCCAACCCTCTACCCCAACCCTGTCTATATAGTACCCCAACCCTGTCTATATAGTACCCCAACCCTGTCTATATAGTACCTCAACCCTGTCTATATAGCACCCCAACCCTGTCTATATAGAACCCCAACCCTGTCTATATAGTACCCCAACCCTGTCTATATAGAACCCCAACACTGTACCCCAACCCTGCACCCAAAACCCTGTCTATATAGAACCCCAACCCAGTCTATATAGTACCCCAACCCTGTCTATATAGAACCCCAACCCTGTCTATATAGTACCCCAACCCTGTCTATATAGAACCCCAACCCTGTCTATATAGAACCCCAACACTGTACCCCAACCCTGCACCCAACCCTGTCTATATAGTACCCCAACCCTGTCTATATAGTACCACAACCCTGTCTATATAGAACCCCAACACTGTACCCCAACCCTGTACCCCAACCCTGTCTATATAGTACCACAACCCTGTCTATATAGAACCCCAACACTGTACCCCAACCCTGTACCCCAATCCTGTCTATATAGTACCCCATCCCTGTCTATATAGTACCCCAACCCTGTACCCCAGCCCTATATAGCACCCCAACCCTGTACCCCAACCCTGTCTATATAGTACCACAACCCTGTCTATATAGAACCCCAACACTGTACCCCAACCCTGTACCCCAACCCTGTCTATATAGTACCACAACCCTGTCTATATAGAACCCCAACACTGTACCCCAACCCTGTACCCCAACCCTGTCTATATAGTACCCCAACCCTGTCTATATAGTACCCCAACCCTGTACCCCAGCCCTATATAGCACCCCAACCCTGTACCCCAACCCTGTCTATATAGAACCCCAACCCTGCACCCCAACCCTGTCTATATAGTACCCCAACCCTGTCTATATAGAACCCCAACCCTGTCTATATAGAACCCCAACCCTGTCTATATATCACCCCAACCCTCTACCCCAACCCTGTCTATATAGCACCCCAACCCTGTCTATATAGAACCCCAACCCTGTCTATATAGAACCCCAACACTGTACCCCAACCCTGCACCCCAACCCTGTCTATATAGAACCTCAACCCTGTCTATATAGTACCCCAACCCTGTCTATATAGCACCCCAACCCTGTCTATATAGAACCCCAACACTGTACCCCAACCCTGTACCCCAACCCTGTCTATATAGTACCCCAACCCTGTCTATATAGTACCCCAACCCTGTACCCCAGCCCTATATAGCACCCCAACCCTGTACCCCAAACCTGTCTATATAGAACCCCAACCCTGTCTATATAGTACCCCAACCCTGCACCCCAACCCTGTCTATATAGAACCCCAACCCTGTCTATATAGTACCCCAACCCTGTCTATATAGCACCCCAACCCTGTCTATATAGAACCCCAACACTGTACCCCAACCCTGTACCCCAACCCTGTCTATATAGTACCCCAACCCTGTCTATATAGTACCCCAACCCTGTACCCCAACCCTGTCTATATAGAACCCCAACCCTGCACCCCAACCCTGTCTATATAGCACCCTAACCCTGTCTATATAGCACCCCAACCCTGTCTATATAGCACCCCAACCCTGTCTATATAGTACCCCAACCCTGTCTATATAGTACCCCAACCCTGTCTATATAGAACCCCAACCCTGTCTATATATCACCCCAACCCTCTACCCCAACCCTGTCTATATAGTTCCCCAACCCTGTCTATATAGTACCCCAACCCTGGCTATATAGTACCTCAACCCTGTCTATATAGCACCCCAACCCTGTCTGTATAGAACCCCAACCCTGTCTATATAGAACCCCAACACTGTACCCCAACCCTGCACCCCAACCCTGTCTATATAGTACCCCAACCCTGTCTATATAGTACCCCAACCCTGTCTATATAGCACCCCAACCCTGTCTATATAGAACCCCAACACTGTACCCCAACCCTGTACCCCAACCCTGTCTATATAGTACCCCAACCCTGTCTATATAATACCCCAACCCTGTACCCCAGCCCTATATAGCACCCCAACCCTGTACCCCAAACCTGTCTATATAGCACCCCAACCCTGTCTATATAGCACCCCAACCCTGTCTATATAGTACCCCAACCCTGTCTATATAGTACCCCAACCCTGTCTATATAGTACCCCAACCCTGTCTATATAGTACCACAACCCTGTCTATATAGTACCTCAACCCTGTCTATATAGAACCCCAACCCTGTCTATATATCACCCCAACCCTGTCTATATAGTTCCCCAACCCTGTCTATATAGTACCCCAACCCTGTCTATATAGTACCCCAACCCTGTCTATATAGAACCCCATCCCTGTACCCCAACCCTGTCTATATAGAACCCCAACCCTGTAACCCAACCCTGTCTATATAGAACCCCAACCCTGTACCCCAACACTGCTGTGTGTGTGTTGAGGGGTACTGCTGTGTGTGGAGGGGTACTGCTGTGTGTGTGTGTGGAGGGGTACTGCTGTGTGTGTGGAGGGGTACTGCTGTGTGTGTGTGTGGAGGGGTATTGCTGTGTGTGTGTGTGTGTGTGTGTGTGTGTGTGTGTGGAGGGGTACTGCTGTGTGTGTGGAGGGGTGCTGGTGTGTGTGTGTGTGTGGAGGGGTACTGCTGTGTGTGGAGGGGTACTGCTGTGTGTGGAGGGGTACTGCTGTGTGTGTCTGTGTGTGGAGGGGTACTGCTGTGTGTGTGTGTGTGGAGGGGTACTGGTGTGTGT